>NC_067311.1:3645552-3686788 GCF_020740795.1 Apus apus | reverse complement strand
GTTTAATACCACATTGTTCAGCTACATCAGCTTTTAGCGTGGAAATCTGTGCTCCTGTGTCCACCACAAATGTTACAGGATAGCGTCTTGGCCCAACAGCACAAGTAAGCTCCAAGTCCCCATTTTTGTTTTGAACTAATCGTAGTACATTCTGCCAATCTTTTGGAGGGTTGGAAGCTTTAGGGCCTGATTGTTTGTCATTTTCCTGTTGATCATTTTCATTTCCTGTGTCAAAATTTTGGCTTTCCTCTCGCCCCCCCTGTCTCTTTTTCTTTCTTTTTGATTTCTTTTTCTTGGCAGAAGGAGGGCTATTTAGTTTCCCGACTTGTTGGGTTTTTCCCTGGATCTCTCTCTTGAATTAGACCTTGAGCTGGGCCGTGTAGCCCAAGTTTCTACTAGGTCTTTCAGAAGCTGGTAAGAAAGATCTCGAGACAAAAGCTTTGATGGGACACCTATACGCCTGGCTTCTTCCTTAAGCTTAGCGTAGGGCCCTTTGTCATCACCCGGAGATGAAGCACTTTTGTTTTCAGGGTACTGGTTTTTATGGGTGATGTTTGGCTTTCTGTTGTTTTTAGATCTATCCACGACTGTCCAGTCACCCCGTGATTTCTCCCGCTGCTTAGGAGGATCCCGGGGTGACCTGGCAGCCACATCAGCATAGGAGGGTCGAGTCTTTTGTCTGGCTGCAGAAGGCTTGGGAACATCTTCAGAATCAGATGTATCCTCATATTCCTTGCCGTATTTTATCAATTCTTTGGCCAAATCAGACCATGTAAATCCTCGCAGATCTCCGTTTTCGATTTTAAGTTTGATTTTCATGGCTGCCTCTTTAAGTGACAGAGGGAGCCCCCTAATTAAGGCCTTCATTCTGTCTGGTTTCACTCGAAGATTCATAGGACTTTCTTGATCTGGTACTAAATCATGGTCATAAATCATTTGAATTGCAGCAGCCTCTTGGACATTGTCCAAAAGGTTAGAATAGCCCCCCCGCAGGGTCCTCGGCTCTCCTCTGCTAAGGGGATTTGTCGAGCCAACAAAAAAAGCTGCTCGCTGGGTTAGGGACTAGTGGTGTCCCCTATTTCCAGTCGTTAGAATGATTCCGGATCCCCAGAACCCTCTAGCTTCTTGTTCACTTAACCTGATCTCGTCTCCTCCTGTGAGGGACACTCTCATTACATATTCAGCTTCCGTCTCAGATGGGCGCCTGCTGTATTGTTTGCTAATTTGTGCCAATTCTAATGGTGTATAAGATACTTCCTTGACTACCTTATCTTTCTTCCTCCCAGTATCTTCATCAAGAGAAAAAGTTGTTCTCATAACCGGGCGCAGTTGTTTATGCTCTATTCTCTCCTCCTCCTCATCCTCAGAACCGGTATAGTGAGAAGGTAAATTAGTTGGGACTTTGTCCCTATTTGTGGGAAGTCGGTGGACATATTCTTCCAATTCGCTAATCCTATTGTCCATAATCGTGGAAACTTTATGGACGTTTATCTCCAAATTGCTAATTCTTTGAGTATTATGTGTCATGAAGTCCTTAACTGCCTCGTGTAATATCCTAAAATCTGCCCTTAGTCCCCCCTCCTGCTCCTTGGAGAGGGGGGGCTGCAGCTGCACGGGGGCTTGCTGTTCTTGCGGCTGTGGCTTTGATTCCAAAATCGGGCGCTGCTTTTCTGTCCCGAAATGAAAACTCACACTTTTCCTATCTGATTGCTCAGAGTTTACGGGCTTACATTTCTTTAGTGTGTTAAAGTCATCCAAGACCTCAGTATCCTGACTACCAGAACCTGAGGAATCCTGGCAGTTAGCAAGTTCCCCACATTTATCACCTAAGTAAGACAGGGTGGCACCAATTCTCTCCTTTCCCTGCTTTCTTAACCCTTCAATTTCTCCCTGCAACCCTTCAATTCTTTGCTGCAACTTTTTATTCTCTCGCTGCAACCATTCAATCTCTTGCTGCAACTCTTCAGGTTTTTGCTGTAACCATTCAATCTTTTGCTGCAACTCTTTATTCTCTCCCTGTAACCCTTCAATTCTTTGCTGTAATCCCTCCTTTGCTTGCTGCACAACCATGGCCAGGACAAAGAAATTTCGGGCATTGATGAAATCAAGCCCGTGTTTCTTAATCTCCTTTTTAAGCTCTTTAGACAGAGGAGTACCATCTTCCAAAGTCATGATGTAATTTGCGAGTCTACTGAGGTCTCCCCCCATGTAGGCGTCATAAATCACTTTGTACTGCTCCCTCTGTATAGCGTACCCGCGCCTCTTAAGGTGTTCCCAAAAGGGACGCACAAATGCACATTTCTGCAATTCCTCCTCAAAACTAGAGGGAGATGAAAATGGTGCCTCCTGAACTTCAGTGCTTTCCTCACTAATTTCATTTTCTAAATTTTCTGCACCAGCACTTACAGCATCTGCATCACCTATATCCCCCTTGGTAGCCATTTTCTTTTATATAATTAATTACTTATTTAAAAAAAAACAATATTTTTAACTAGTTAAGCAATTTCAGAGCGTGGGGGGCTTCTAACGACCCCCGTTACCCCACTTCTGACACCAGATGTCGCAAGCCGGTACTGGGGGGCTACCGGCTGTCAGGATGCTTTTGCGACTCCCCCTCTCAATGTGGAGGGGCTTGTGAATGAGCCCGAGGGTCACACGCGGCGCTGCCTCTCACGGAGGAAAGAAATGCCTATTTTCCATTTCCATTGACAGCATTCTTAAACATGCTAGACGATACTTTATGTTGCAGAATGGCTTGAGCAGCAGGGCCATGGGCCCCTGCTATCTCCTCGAGAGGCCTTGAGAGTGTGGCACAAACAGCAGCTGTACAAGCAATCTCTTTTTTTAGCCTAACACAAGTATAAACAATCTCTGTTAGCTTAAACTAACTCAAGGACAAGGTAGAGAAGTAGAATGATAGAAAACAAGGAAGAACCCTGGAACTCAGATGTGTGTTATTATCCAGTAAAATCACTGCAAGTAGTTGCCGTCCAGTGAAATCACTACAAGTAGTTACTATCCAATGAATTCACTATGCGTGGTTACTATCCAATGAATTCACTACATGTAGGTTTGGAAAAGGGTATAAAAGTAACACTGTGTATTCAATAAATCGAAGCTTGCTTTATCAATCACATTGATTCTGGACTGCTTGCTTCCCTCGCCGTCGGCAACTTTAAGCCTATATTTACCTTTAATATACAAAGTTCAAACACAAGCAATACTTCTGCATCTCATTACTGGACCTAATTTGGATAACAGACTAATTGCATGCTTATCCAGTTTTAAATAATTTATAGTAAACATGCAAAATTTTTTCTTTTTTTTATATACATAATTATGCCACTCCTCTTTAACACTATGACTGAGGCATGCTACTTCTACCTCATATATAAAAACTCAAGATAGCAAAGGTTTAAAAAAAGATACATTTTCTTTATCTACACAAAATATATGCAACTTGTGCACACATTCTCATATAGAACACACCTACTTGGGGGGGCTTAAACCTTCTATTAGCCTGAAGTTGGTGTCAGTAATATGTATACTTATAAACTGGAAGCTTCTTTAAGAATGCAACTAATACATCATTGTGCTGGTTTGGTGGGTTTTTTTTGGTAGCGGGATGTGGGAAACTGTTCTTTTCTTCCCCACATAAGTCTAAACAAAATGCCTTTTAAGCCAGCGAAGGCCTCTACTGATTATCTTAAAGGAGAGTATAGAAGAAGACAATGTTACAGAGCACCTTGTTTAGGCCATGGGGTGATCAGTCCCACGGTGGTCACAAACTAACTCCTCCGGAGTCCAGTAACAGGTTGATCAGGCCTGGTACTGTCACCAGGATGTCTCTGGCTCTTTAGGCTGTCATGATTTGCAATGTATTAACTAACATCACTAGACACAGGTATACAGAAATTAATGATTTTATGTTGTCATTTAAATCAGATGCAACCCATGTATGTGAATTCACCGGTGTCTTTAAGGTAAGCTTGACTTTACCAATATTTGGCAGGTTTGCCAAAACAGTCTGTCCAGGGTGGAGAGGAGTTTTGGATTTGTTGTAAGGTCTTCTGTGCTGGCCATTATCCTGAGTAGATGGCATAGGGAAAAAGGGCATTTAGGCAAGGGCACCCATTCACCCCCTACCTGTTGTTTACAGTAGAGACTGCATACCTTAACCTCTCATCCCATCTGGAATCCTGTGGACGAATGAGACTTTTAATTAACCCATTAGTACGTTCTACTATCCCGTTAGCTTGTGGGTAGTATGGGACATGAAATGTCCATTTGACACCTTCCCTTTTAGCCCATTGCTGTACCAGGTGTGAGGTGAAATGAGTTCCGTTGTCAGATTGAATATTTGTGGGTTTAGGAAGAACCCCAAATACCTTTTCCAGAAAATGAACTGTGTTTTCCCCATTTGCTTTAGAAACAGCTTCAGCACAGGTTAATCCTGATACTACCTCCACAATCACAATGATATATTGTTTGCTTCCTGATTTGCGGAAGGGACTGATATAGTCCACCTGCCATGTGGACCACAAGGGTTTTCCTTCCCTAATATGCAAATGATCAGATGTTAGTGGATGTTCCCTAAGTCCGATTTCACAAAGATCACATGAAGAAATGACTGTTTTGCACTGCTCACGGGTGACAGGCCACCCACGGGCTTGTGCCTCTTTGTATAATTCAAAGATTCCTGAATGGCCTCTTTTACAGTGGAGCCATTCGAGCAATCTTTTCCATTCCTGATTTTCTCCTTCTGTGGTATCTGATCGAATTTCTTTCACATCAGTTCTAGCTAGCTCATCAACATAGTTATTCCACTTACTAGCTTCATTTTTCAAATTAGTCTGGTGAGAAGGAATACACCCTACATGAAAATTGGGATTCTCTTTAGCAATTTTCAGTATTTGTTGTCATTTTTCTTTATGCCAAACTGGCACTCCGTTAATTTCCCAATTATTACTCTGCCAGAAAGTAATCCATTCTACACAGCCCTTAAAGACTGCAAAAGAATCTATGTAAATGTACACAGCGTCCTTGGAGGCTTTTTCTTTTACAAAAACATTAAGAACAGCGGCGGTGGTGGCGGGAAGAGGGGGGCGGTGGGGCGGGCGGGCAAGTCGTTTACTTGCTCAGTGAAAGGCTTCGCTGTCGAGCCCTGGTTTTGTAGGTCGAGGTCGTTAAGCTTATCTAAAATTTCTTTCAGCAGTTCTTCCACCGGTCCCTGCGGCACTTCATGATGAGCGGGTGTCGCTGCTGCTGTTGTAAATGACGTGGACACGGAAAGTGGTGGATACAGTTCCGCCTTTGGTCTGCAGGCGGGACCGCCCTCTTGGTTTTTGTGCGGCTTTACTTCCGCTTCAGCTTCAGTCGGTTTTGTTACGTCCTGCTGTGCACATCCGGTCCTCAGGGCGGTAACTGGCCTTGGGAGGTGCCCTGATGGCAGCGGGCGGCGCGCAGCGGTAACCCGAGGACGCGGTATCGCGAAGTTTTGGGCAAAAGGATTTACAGGGGAAGAAGAGGCTGCGGCAGCACCGCTCTTATCCTCCCCATTAGGATTTAAGGCAGCGAAAGCAGAAGCGGCAGCGACCCGCACGACCTGCTCCCTTTCATAGAGCATAAGGTTTCTCTGATCAATTTCCATAATGTAGAATATTTGTTAGCCTCTTTTCCATCTTTTCCTCTGCTGCTGATGTTATCCCATAGGCTTAGACCTATGGCTTCTCAGGTGGACAACTCAAACGCTGTACCGATCCCAAGGATTAAGTTTCTGTCCCGTGCCCATTGCAACAAGTCTGTAAGTGCTCTCTCAGAGAGTATAAGTTGGAGGAGCTTCACTACTGCTTCCTCTTATTTGGTAAGCGTAGACCCCATCTCCTCCCCGACCGCTCACTTGCCTTTTAGTGAGAAGAGTAATAAGTCCGAGGTGCACCTCTATCCCGCCGGTTGTGGGCCTCCCGCCGATTGCAGGTGTGGGAAACTGTTCTTTTCTTCCCCACATAAGTCTAAACAAAATGCCTTTTAAGCCAGCGAAGGCCTCTCCTGATTATCCCCAGCTAACGGACTAAAATAGACTTGCTTCTCAAGGACAACTGAACCCAAAACAACAGATGTGGTCCGGGACAGAAAGGATGGGCGACAAGCCATCCTGTGCCCCTGGTAGTCACCGCCCTAACTTGGGGCTCATGGACGCTCATTGGCTCTGGACAGTGACACTGACTGGACAGGTGGGTCACAGGGGTATCAAAGGCGGTGAGTGCAGCAGGTGAGCCCTTCTCTCCTCCCTGAGGCCCGTTCGGACGCTTTCTGCCTGGGACACCCCCCTGCTGCAGACACTGGCACTGCCTGCCTACCTGCCTACCTGCCTGCCTGCCTGCCCCGGGTCCAGCCTGAGCGTGCCGGGGTCCCGAGCCCTGGGGTCGGGGCCGGAGCCCCCTCCCCATGTTGCTGCCGGTGGAGGGGAAACCAACGGCTGCTGCACCCGCTGCTGAGAGGCTGCCCCTCCGACATCGCGGACCTGCCGTCCTGCCATCCAAGACGGGGCCGCCGACCAACGCTGCCGCTGGGAACGGAGCCGTCGGGGACAAGCCGCCGGAGGATAACATCACCGCACACACACACACACATTCCTTTCCTCATAGTCGCACACACAGCGCGACCTCTTAAGAAGGACTGACGTCCCCTTAAAGGCACCGGACCTTTTGCATTACCTCCTTAAAGGATACTTTCTCACTATATACATATTTATATCCCTGGTATCCATTCACATTTGCATTTTCCCTAAACATTAACCCTCAGTTTGTGTTAACCCTTAATAAACCGATTAGTTGTGGAGCAAACCTTGGAATTTAGAGGCAATTTCTGAGCGTGGTGGGGGGGTGCATTCTAACTACCACCCTGAAATATGGTCCCGCGGTGGCCGTTCCTCCGTGAGAGGCGAGTGCCACGTGTGACCCTCGGTCTTATTCAAAAACCCCTCCACATCGGGAGGGGCAGTCGCAAAAGCATCCTGACAGCCGGTAGCCCCCCGGTACCGGCTTGCGACACGGGGGAAGGGCCACAGGAGTGGCTCCATTAAGAAGCTGAGAAGCTCCCCCTGCTCCAAAACCAGCAAAGGAGCCATTAGAGGGACAATAGATGCGCCTCAGCGATTAACATATGAAAGACCTGAGATAAGACCTGAGCAGAGAGAGTACTTGAAAAAAAAAGCTGTGCTGGAGGTGCTGGTGGTTGGTAAGAAAGAAAGGGAAGAAGGTGCCCAAGCAGAAGTTTCTGATACATCATAGGATATTCGTTAGTAAATTCAATAGAAATACAGCCTAATAAAAATTTACTAAAATAATGAATTTGCTATACTAAGGGTTGATTTTAAAACAATGTGCTTTCTGAAACTATCAGTCAGCTATGCCAAGCATCCTGAGTTCCATTGACATGGAACTGAATATGCATGTTTTTGGTGTATATTAGTTGGGGTGTTTCACTAATGTTAGAAATGAAATGCAGTGTTGTTTTTGCATCCTAGTGTTAGAAACATAGTGTCGGGTTTGTTTGTTTTTTTTTTTTATATACCCTAGTGTTAGAAATATAATATTTGGTTTGAGAGAAGTGAGATATCTGCACATTCCAAGGACACCGGGAGTGGTTTACGGTCCAAGAAACTGAGGGACTTAATTGGGCTCCATCTGGGGGATCTGAACATGGAGAAGGATTTATGGCCCAAGATAAGACCGAACAAAGCCACTTTTATCTTGCTCCTCAGGGCAAGATGACACCAGTTTGTTACAGCCAAGAGGGCAAGAAAGGTCAAAATTTTACCTTAAAAAGTAAAAAGTAAATTGCTAGAATGGAATGTGTAAACAGGGTGTCCCGGGAAACTTATAGGATAATTTGAAGCGTCGGATAGGCTGTAAACCCCCTGCTGCGGACACTGGTGCTTGGGACCCTGCCTGCCTGCCTGCCCTGGATCCAGCCTGAGCCTCAGCGCCGAGCGTGCCGGGGTCCCGAGCCCTGGGGTCGGGGCCGGAACCCCCTCCCCATGTTGCTGCCAGTTGAGGGGAAACAAACGGCTGCTGCACCCGCTGCCGAGCCACGATAGGCTGCCCCTCCGATACCACCTGCCGTCTTGCCTTCCGGCCACTGACCGCCGCTGGACAAGCCGCCGAGGCTAACATCACCACACACGTGACCTCTTAAGGACGACTGGCGTCAGGTTTCCTTCCCTCCTCCCTTTGGTCCTTAACCCTCTCCCTTAAAAGCGCCGGACCTTTTGCATTGCCTCCCTAAAGGACACTTTCTCACTACATACATATTTATATCCCTGGTAGCCATTCACATTTGCATTGTCCCTAAACATCATCCCTCGGTTTGTGTTAACCCCTAATAAACCAATTAGTTTGTGGAGTAAACCTTGGCTTTAGAGGCAATTTCTGAGCGTGGTGGGGGGGTGCTTTCTAACTACCACCCTGAAATACGGTCTCACGGTGGCCGTTTCTCCGTGAGAGGCAGCGCCACGTGTGACCCTCGGGCTCATTCACAAACCCCTCCACTGTACCGTGGGAGTTGCTGGGGGTGGGGGGACGTGATAGGGGTTTTGTACACTGTGTTGGTTTTTTTGAAGTGGGGGAGGGGCCCCACAGGTGGCTCCAGTAAGATGAGAAGCACCCCCAGCTCCTAAACCAGATAGTCAAGGAGCCATTAGAGAGAGACAATGGATGAGCCTCTGCGACTAAAATACGAAAGAAATGATAAGACTTGAGCAGAGTAAGCAGTAAGAGAGCCAAGCTGGAGAGGCAGAGCAGTGCGGGGATGAAAATCCAGTGGTTGGTGAGGAAGAGAAGGTGCTCAAGCAGAAGTTTCCCTGCAACCTATGGCGAGATGGCAGGCTGTCCCCTTGTATTCATGGAGGAACGTGGTGGAACATTCCCTGAAGGCGCCAGAAGGGGTGAACTTGGATTTTGCAGCCAGTGGACTCGGATTATGCAGCAGTGGAAGACCCCAGCGCCAAGGGAGGTGATTGATCCCAAAGCAGCCCCTGACTCTGTGGAAAGCCCACTGAAACAAAGTTTTCAGAGCTTCCAAACCCCCTTGCTTTCTAACACTCCTCACAGAAGTGGGAAGCTAGGTGTGGCTGGGTAAGGATTCCAAGATCAAGACCCACAAACAAACTGTTATTGAGCAGGCATTCTTTATTGCAGTGCTGGGCAGCACTGGGGATTCTCCACCATGAGTGCTCCCACAAGTCAGCAAAACACCCCCGACTAATATACACCAAAAACATGCATATTCAGTTCCATGTCAATGAGTTCCCAGAATTCTTTTACATAGTCATTTTATTTCCTGGAATTGGCTATCTTTGTAATTATGCATGCTCGAGGGTCTCCTGGGGGGGTCTTTGTTGATTCTAGTCCTTTGTCGTCTTTGTCTTTGTCCTGGTCTCTTGTCCTGGTCCTGTCTCCAGTCTCCCGCTGGTAGATTGCCCAGGTGGGTCAGAATCCACATAACTGTTGTCTGTAGACGCCACAGGTCCTTAGAAGACTTGATGTTATCACAACCTACAGGATGCTTGGCATAGTTGACTGATAGTTTCACAAAGCACCTTTTTTTAAAAGCAACCCTCTTAGTATAACAAATTCATTATTTTAGTAAACTTTTAATAGGCCATATTTCTATTGAATTTACTAACAAACATCTTATGACTATCAATCCCCCCTTTTCTTTAAACTTTGTAAATTCCTTTACAAAGATTCTTAATTGTCATATTTCATTACCTTAAGCACAGCCCAAATTCTTACAGTCAATTTCTTCAGCTTGTACCATAAAAGGCAATTAACAACTGTCAGTATAATCACAAACACCAACAGTATCAAAAGTGGGTGAATTAAAACATCCCAGGTTCTTTCTGCAGAGAGTGATTATCCTGAGAAGATATCCCACCAATGATGGGCAGTTTCAGAGTCAATTTGTCTAGACTGTCCAATAAGTTTGACTTTGGCTATTACATTTTAATGAGACTCAGCCAAGGTTTTATTCTGCTTCCTCAAATGTTCTCTAAGTTCTTGAGAAAAATCTCATTACTTTCCCCAGAAATAAGCTTGCATGACTTAGGTTCAAGCTCTCATAATACCAAAACATTGCCACCTATTCCTCTGTATATGCAAAAAATGAGTATGTTTGTCCGTACCAGGTTAAATGGGCTGTATTTCTGAGACACCCTACAAATGGGGTAGTGTCGCGATCTGTAACCTATTATATCTCCTTGTTGGAGTGAATTTAACTTATCAGGATCTGCCAAGAGGCACACAGCACTCACCTCTCACAGAGGAGCAGTGAACTTCAGCACTGACTTTTCGGGTGAGACACTTGTTCAGTGCTCACTAGTGTTTCCAATAACAGCAGCCAATCCCCAATTAGAATTTACGAATACACGGTTTATTGAGGGGAAAAAATAAGACAATTTGGGGCAGGAGACTCAAAGAGGGTAATTAAAAGACATAGATCTGTAAAATATCTTTAAAACCCCAAATATCAAGAACTTACATATGCTCTGATACTTATATATATAGGTAAACCTTATTTACACACCCAGGTTAATTATCTATGAGGGGAAGAGGAAAGAGGGATATGCCCGACGCTTGTCCTGTATAGGGTCGCGGTTTGTGTGCAAGCGAGACAGGAACACCTTAGGGAGAGACTTATACCCAGAATACAATCCCTTACTTTGTTCCTGAGATGGTCTAGGTACTTTTATAGTAGCTGCGGGTGACTTCCCCTGCAACCCGGTCTTAGAACCACGGGTGGCAGGAAGAAGTCTCACCGCATGTGCTCAGCAGCAGGCAGGAACCGCAGGCAGGCTGGCAGGAACCGCAAGCAAGCCGGGAGCCGGGACTGCAAAAGCCGCGGGCGAGCCGGGACGAGCCGAGTCTGCAGGGATTAGCCGGGACTGCAGCTGAAGCGGGAGCCGGGACTAGCCGGGAGAGCCGGGCTGCAGGAACTAGCTGGTAAAGGGGAAGCCGGGCTGCCAAAGCCGCGGACGAGGTGGGACGAGCCGGGATTAGCAGGTAAACAGAAGCGGGGAACCTCTGGCTGGCAGGCACCCCCAAGGCGCAGGTCACCCCCCAAAAAACAAGCAGCAGCAGCTTCAGTGTCTGTCCAAAAGCGCGCCCCAAGCAGCACGCACGCTGTCTCTTTTATGGGTCTCCTTTGCTCCCAATTGGCCAGTCTCTTCTTTCTGGGGCTTCTCAGCCAATCAGGCAGAAACTTTTTCCCGCCACTGCTGTTACCAGGCAGACTTGCGGTTTGCAACATTGTTGCCATTTTCCCGCCACTGCTCCTCTCTACCTCCCCCTCATGGCGTCTGAGTTGTTTTCTGGCAGAGAAGGCAGGCAGGAGAGGGTTTAAACTGCCACGTGGAGCAGCCATCTTTAAGCCAGTTATGACTGCTGATCTAAAGGGCATATTATATTCGTGTGAGGAAAGGTCTGGTGCTTCACAGGTAGTCGTTCCATATTCTTCAACTACTGATTAATTGTTAGTTCAATAGGGAGGGCTTGATCCTGTTAGAAATGAATGGTAGTGTTGATTTTGCATTCTAGTGTTAGAAATGTAGTGTTTGGTTTGGTTCACATATATATATTCTAGTGTTAGGAACATATAGTTTGTTTGACCACATTTATATTAGGACCACATATAGGAATATATAGTTTGTTTGAGATATATTTTAGTGTTAGGAATATAATTGTTTGTTTGAGAGATATCTACACATTCCAGTGACACCTGGAGTGGTTTATGGGCCAAGAAACTGAGGGACTTAATTGGGCTCCATCTGGGGGATCTGAACATGGAGAAGGATTTATGGCCCAAGATAAGGCCGAACAAAGCTACTTCTATGCTGCTCTTCAGGGCAGGATGACACCAGTAGATTGTTAATTGGGAAGACAGCCAAGGGGGCAAGAAAGGTCAAAATTTTACCTTAAAAGGTAAAAAGTAAACTGCTAGAATGGAATGTGTAAACAGGGGCAGGAAACTTATAGGATAATTTGAAGCGTCGGATAGGCTGTAAACCCTGGAGTACTCAGCCAGTGGGGAAACAGGGGAGGGAATTTTGCGTCGGGAATAGGGAATATAAACCGTTATTCACCTTGCTATAGGTGTGCCTACTTGCTTAGGTCACCCATTCTTGCAAGGATGTAAATAAACTGTGCTTCGCTGAAGGATCTGTGTGGGCCTGCTCATTGGCGCGACAAACGTTTCTCACAAATTTTGGGGGCTCGTCCGGAATCGAAATCATCATCCAGGGAGTCATCGTCTCCGAAGAACGGAAAGGTGCGCACCCCGTTGATTTCAACGGTTCCGTGGATCGGCGGCGCTGGCTCCAAGGAGACTGACCAAGACCCGAGACCGGTTATAAACAGATCCCACGAACCACAGAGGGGGAAATAAAGGATAAAAGGAAAGTAGGCACCTTGATATCGACCAGGCAGACTCTGTGCACGGACCAAGGTGAGAAAATTGACTGTTAAGTATTGCCTTGGTGGTCGGGGCCGGGGTGAGAAAACTGACTGTTAAGTATCACCCTGGTGGTTTGAGACTCGTGTGTGTGTGTGAGTGAGACGTACATTGGTACGAAGCGAGTGCGGAGTCCAACTTCGCGGTTCTGTTCTTCCGTGAGGAAAACAGCCGGAGAAGGACGAAGCGAGAGTAAAAGAGTGCAAGGAGAGTCTCGGAAATGGGAAATAAAAGCGCTAGGCCTAGGGAGGATAAGGGAATATCCTCGGGAGCAATTCCTCCATACAGTCCTTTAGTGTCCTGGTTTGAGCCAGGATGAAGCCAGTTTTTCTTTTGCTGATTTTTTTTTATTTCAGTGAGCTTTCTTCAACTAGCAACTGCGTGTTCTGCTAGGTTGATAAGACACTGGAATGTTTTTGTAATTGCTGGGCTCTCAAGGTCGTGCCTTTGCTCTGCTGGCTCAGACACTACGGGGGGATCTGTGGTCCCCCCCGTGGGAGGCTGGGTTAGACGAACAGCAAAACTGGCCAGAGATATTCCATCCCATATATCTACGTAGGCTCGGGGGAAGGTCGGAGATGACAGAAGAAAACTTCCTTCCTTCCTGCTTCGCTCTCTCGCCGCTTCGCCTTGCCTGTCTATCTGCCTTCCTTTTTCTCTCTTTTCCTCTTTCTTTTGTTCGTGGCCGGCGTCTGGGAAAACACCATCTGCCCATCATCGTCGAACCATCGACCTCAAGCCCTCCTGACCCTCGTAACTCTCTGCCTTCTCCAGGAGCAGCTTCGGGATTCCTCGGAATTGTCTCATCTGAGGGAAGTGCTGTGGGAGTTGCTGGGGGTGGGGGGAGGCGAGAGGCTTCTGCCACACTTTTGTATAATCACTATATATATATATACACTCTAACATCACGTATTAATATTCTAAATAAAGTTGCACGGTTCAGTTTTCAATCTAGACAAGTCTCTTATTTTTTCTCTCTCTCCTTCCCTACCTGGGTAGGAGGGGGAGGGGATCGAGAGCATTGTTGTCCAACTGGGTCAAACGTTGACATTTAGGGAGGATGCTGAAGTACTGGGAAGACATGTCAGGTACCAAAGGAAAAGATAAGAAGAAGATGATAAACTATTGTGTGTTTATCTGGACAAGGGAACCCATACGGGGACGGCATGTATTTTGGCCGAAGTATGGGTCGGATAATAGCTGGCTGTGCCAGGATTTGAATTTTTATGTGAATGCAAAAATTCCTCTTTCTTTGGAGGAGTGTGAGTATGCTCTGTGCTGGATGAGATCCACCTTTAGACCCCCATCACGTATCACAGAGCGAATATTTGCAATGAAAGCAGATAACGGGGAAGAACAGGAGGAGTCTCAACCCTGGGACCCTTTAAAATGTTTACCTCCTCCTTACAATCCAGCACAAAACCCCGATCCCCAGGACTGTCCTGTTAACTCTCCCCCACCTCCTCACAACCCTAAGCCCCAGGAGAGTGTCGTAAATCATTCCTCTACTTCACACACTCCTGTGAATTCCTCTCCCCCTTTACAGCACCCTGCGCACTGTGACAGCACTTATAAGGAAGCTGCGAGTGCTTCTCCTTTGTCAAATTTTCCAAAATTGAGAAGAGAATTGGAACAATGTAAAAGAGATTTGGAGAGTTTTCCCATACAAGGGGGCAACCACCGACAGGCAGGCTCGGTGGAAGCTATGTTTCCCCTCCGGGAAGTACCTCTTGGTCCCGGACAGGTGGGATATGTCAGCGCCCCGCTGACAAGCACTGAGGTGCGGAACTTTAAAAAGGAAATGAAATCATTGATTGAGGACCCTGTCGGCTTATCCGAACAATTAGATCAATTTTTGGGTCCTAATTATTATTCTTGGGCAGAATTAATGTCCATCATGAATATTTTGTTTAGTGGAGAAGAACGGGGAATGATTAGACGGGCGGCTCTGCAAGAATGGGAAAGGAGAAACCCCCCCGGGCAAGGGGTAGTTCCCGCAGAGCAGAAATTCCCCAATGTGGATCCCAATTGGGATAATAATAACCCTGTACACTGGAATAATATGAAAGACCTGAGAGAACTAATAATACAGGGAATTAAAGAGGCTGCCCCGAGATCCCAAAATTTTATTAAGGCATTTGAACTCCAGCAAGGGAAGGATGAGTCCCCATCAGATTTTTTACAAAGGTTACAGGATCAAATGAGGAAATATTCGGGCATGAACCCTGAGGATCCGGTGGCCCAGGGTCTGTTAAAAGTACATTTTGTTACTAAGGCATGGCCAGACATTCAAAAGAAGGTACAGAAAATAGAAGGCTGGAGTGAAAAACCGCTTGAGGAGTTATTGAGAGAAGCACAAAAAGTGTATGTGAATCGGGAAGAAGCAAAGCAAAAACAAAAGGTTAAAATGATGGTTTGTACAATGGATCAGGTTGTGAAGCAGAGACTCGAACCCATAGTGCAAGAGAGAGAGAGAGAGTGGAAACAGAGCCGGGGGAAGAGAGAACGGAGAATGAGAGTGAAAAGTGCAGAACGAAATAGGAAATTATCAGGGCAAGGATTGTCCGATAACCTCCCTTCAGCTGGATGTTTTAACTGTGGCAAGCTGGGACATTTTAAAAAGCAGTGCCCAGACTTGAAGAGAGAAGGGAGGGTGATGTCAATGATGGATCTTGAAACTCAGGAGTGATGGGGTCAGGGGTTCTCTCAGTCCCACCCAGAACCCTTGATAAATATAAAGGTGGGACCCCAGGAAGAAGAGGTAATCTTTTTGGTGGATACAGGAGCGAGCAGAACTTCTTTAAACTATGTTCCTCCTGGGCTAAAATTAACCTGCCAACTAGTGTTTGTTGCAGGAATAGAGGGAGAAAAGTTTGGAGTTTCTACATTTGAACCTACAACGCTTAAAATTGGGAATAGAAAAGCCCAGGGACAGTTGCTGTATGTTCCCGAGGCAGGTGGTAATTTATTGGGCAGGGACATGATTATAAAATTGGGCTTGCAAATTAGAACTCACTCAGAACGTATGGTTATTTCTATGAATGTGTTAACAGAACAAGATGAGGCTGGAATAGATCCCATGGTGTGGGTCAGAGATGGTAATAGAGGAGGTTTGAACATAACCCCTTTGAAAATTACATTACAAAAGGCAAATGAGGTGGTGAGGCAAAAGCAATATCCCATCTCTATTGAAGGAAAAAGGGGTCTTCAGCCGGTAATTAAAACCTTGCTCAAAGATGGGCTATTAGAACCCTGCCTGTCTCCTTTTAATACGCCTATCTTACCGATACTGAAGTCTGATGGATCTTACAGACTGGTGCAAGACCTGAGGAAAATTAATGAAATTGTTAAAGTCCGGCATTCTGTGGTTCCTAACCCTTATACAATGATGAGTAAAATACCACATGAACACCAATGGTTTAGTGTTATAGATCTCAAAGATGCCTTCTGGGCTTGCCCATTAGATCCAAAAAGGTGAGACCTATTTGCCTTTGAATGGGAAGATCCTGAGACAGGGCGTAAACAGCAGCTTAGGTGGACAGTTTTACCTCAAGGGTTTACAGAGTCCCCTATTTTATTTGGGCAAGTGCTGGAACAAGTTTTGGAATATTTTGAAACACCTCAGGGAGTTTTATTGTTGCAGTATGTAGATGATCTTCTCCTTTCAGGAAGAGAGCGGCAAGAAATAAAACAAGCCACAGATTCACTTTTAAATTTTTTGGGTAAACAGGGCTTACGAGTCTCAAAGACAAAACTCCAATATGTGGAGGAAGAGGTTAAATATTTGGGACACCTCATTTCAGGAGGAAAGCGGAGGATTAGCCCTGAAAGGATCCAGGGAGTCGTAAATCTGCCACTTCCCCAGACAAAAAAAAAATTGAGAAAATTTCTAGGTCTAATTGGATATTGCCGCCTGTGGATCGAAGCCTATGCACAAAAGACAAAATAATTATATCTCAAATTATTAGAAGAGGAACCTGATGTTCTTATTTGAACTAATGATGAAGTAAAACTAATCAAAGAACTGAAGCAGAGTCTAATAACAGCCCCTGTCTTGGCTCTGCCATCTTTAGATAAACCCTTTTGTCTGTTTGCCACGGTGGATAAAGGAGCAGCTCTGGGAGTTCTCACCCAAGAATGGGGGGGGGAAGCGGCAGCCGGTGGCTTATCTGTCTAAACTTTTAGATCCAATATCCCGGGGTTGGCCAGAGTGTGTGCAGGCAGTGGCAGCAACTGCCCTTTTGGTAGAAGAAAGCAGAAAATTAACTTTTGGGGGAAAATTAAGTGTAAGCACACCACATCAGGTAAAAACAATTTTGACTCAAAAAGCTGGTAGGTGGCTGACAGACTCTAGAATCCTAAAATATGAGATTACACTAATGGAAAAGGATGACTTAACTTTAAAAACAGAGTCATGTCTGAATCCTGCCTCCTTTTTATGGAAAGGTGATAATGAAAACTCAGAATTAGAACATAGTTGTTTGGACCTAATAGAGTACCAAACCAAGGTCCGACCAGATCTTAAGGATATACCTTTGCATGCAGGACTTCAGCTGTTTATAGATGGTTCTGCAAGAGTAATTCAGGGAAATCAGCACAATGGATATGCTATTGTAGAAGGGGTAAGCAGTGAAATCAAAGAAATGGGGCGGTTACCTAATGGATGGTCAGCCCAAACATGTGAGTTATATGCTCTCAACCAAGCACTACTGATGCTAGAAGGCAAGGAAGGAACAATATACACTGATTCCAGATATGCCTTTGGAGTAGTGCATACCTTTGGGAAAATCTGGGAGGAGAGAGGACTGATAAACAATAAGGGGAAGGAGTTGGCCCATGGAGAACTTATTCAGCAAGTGCTGCAGAATTTGATGCTGCCAGAAGAAGTAGCAGTAGTGCATATTAATGGACATCAGAAATAAACTCCCCACAAGCTAGAGGTAACAGGCTGGCAGATGAAACTGCTCGAGAAGCAGCCCTACAAGCAGAAGTAATAACAATGAATTGTCTCATTCCTGAGGTGCCAGCTCCAAAGGCAACTCCAATTTTTGAAGAAAAAGAAAAAGAGGCAATTAAGAAACTGGGGGCAACAGAACAGAATGGAAAATGGTTACTCCCAGATGGTAGAGAAATGTTAAATAAACAAACCATGAGAGAAATATTAGCTGTTCTGCATCAAGGTAGCCATTGGGGAACACAAGCCATGTGTGACCTGGTGCTACGAAAATATGGGTGTATTGGGATTTATACAATAGCTAAGCAAATTTGTGAAGGGTGTATGGTCTGTAAAAAGATCAACAAAAAGGTGTTAAAAAGGCAACCAACAGGGGGGCGAGTTCCAGCCTTAAGACCTTTTCAGAGTATCCAAGTTGATTTTACTGAATTACCAAAGATAGGCAGAGCTAAATATTTACTGGTTTTAGCAGATCATCTAACAGGGTGGGTAGAAGCATTTCCTCTCAATATGGCTACTGCAGCAACAGTGGCAAGGGTAATCCTGGAACAGATTATTCCCAGATATGGGATAGTGGAAAACATTGATTCAGATCAGGGAAGTCACTTTACCTCTAAAGTGTTGCAAGACTTAATGAAAAGCCTGGGTATTTCTTGGGAGTTCCATACCCCTTGGCACCCTCCTTCTTCTGGAAGGGTGGAAAGAATGAATCAGACCTTGAAAAAGCAGTTGTCGAAGTTAATGCTGGAAACTAAATTGCCTTGGACTAAGTGCCTACCTATTGCTCTGCTAAGAATTAGGACTGCTCCTCGCAAAGACATAGGGGTGTCACCTTATGAGATGTTGTTTGGACTGCCATATTTAGGCAAGGGTGATGGACTTCCACAGTTTGAAACTAAAGATGTTTTTCTGAGGAACTATATACTCGGGTTGTCGTCTTCTTTGTTTTTCCTTAGACACCAAGGACTCTTGGCGCAGACTCCACCCTTGGAATTTGCAGTGCATCGATTTTAGCCTGGAGACTGGGTCCTGGTTAAATCCTGGAAAGAAGCCAAACTCCAACCAACCTGGGAAGGACCATTTCAGGTTCTGTTGACTACAGAAACTGCCATCCGGACAGCTGAGAAAGGGTGGACTCATTATACCCGACTTAAAGGACCAGTAGAGGCTCCACCTGAGAAGGAACAGTGGCAGGCCTATCCAACTGAAAACCCCTTGTGCCTTAAACTGAAGAAACACTAAGATTGATCCATGTTAACTAATGAGGCAGAGTTTGTAGTAATTCTGGTTATTGCAGTTATTGGGTTAATATTTGTTTGTTGTGTGGAAAAACATAGGTTCTGTGGGCATAAAAGGAGAAGAAAACCTTTTAGTGAAAATGAGGGAGATCATCATAATAGTGAGTTGTTGTCTGTGGAACATCCAGGGGTCGCTAGACATGAATGTTGTAGCACCTCAGAGCTACCCAGTCCAACTGTGGATAAATGTAACGGAAGAAAGCACTCCACGAACCATAGTGTTTGATGCATGTCAGGTATTGAACTGTGGACCCTTAGAATCTCAGAGGAAGTGGAGATATGCGAATAAATATTTGTGTCCTGAAAGTGATGCAGCAGTAGGCAAGCCATGTGAACAACGGTCTAGCGTATGGTTCACGACTGCTGTTAAGGGACGGACAGCTCCTCTTAGTCAGGGAAACCCTCTAAAAAACCAACTCACAATGTTTAGGGGATCATCTGTTCCCAGCTGTCAGCATCTACGGTGTAATCCTATAGTCATCAGTCTTACAAAGGTGGACAAAGAAGTGAATCGCACATATGGGCTTGGAATTGAGATAACTGGTGCTGATCCAGTGGGAAGGTTTAGAATAGTGGTGAAAAAGTCAGAGCTTGAATTGGAAAAGGGACGTCCTACTGTTTTTCCTAAAATAAAAAGTTGGAACCCACTAAATGATCCAAGAGTAGTAACCTTGACAGAGGTTAAGGATATAAAGCAAACCTTTGAAATTGAAACTGGATATGGAGACACAAATGCCTGGGTAGAATGGGTCAAATATACAGTGCAAAGTTTGAATCAAAGTAATTGCTATGTTTGTGCCTCAGGGAGGCCTATGGCACAGATAGTTCCTTTTCCATTGGGGTGGAGCAAAGACCCACAGGGAATGAAATGCATGATTGCTTTATATCAAGACACAACTGCATGGGGTGATGAGGCTTGCAAGTCTCTATCGCTGCTTTTTCCTGCTGTACAGATCAAAGACCTCAGTGTGCCTCCTGCTTTCTCTATAGTGCCCGGTAACCATACAGCTTGTCTCTCACGACAGGATGTGAATGCTGCCAGGTATCTCGGAGATTTGGAGATGTGTATTGAGTCACTGAATGTGACTGGTGACAAAGCAGGAAACTACTCAGCTATGAGTGTCCCCAGGGCAAATTTGTGGTGGTATTGTGGAGGGAAAATTCTAAGGTCTGTGCTCCCTTACAATTGGAAGGGTACATGTGCTCTTATTCAGTTGGCCATTCCATTCACCCTGGCATATGTAGAAGAGCCTCATGTTGAGAGACAGAGAGCAAAGAGAGGTGTAGGGATATCATTTGATGATAAGATTTACATTGATGCTATTGGGGTTCCTAGGGGAGTTCCCGATGAACACAAAGCTAGAAATCAGATAGCTGCAGGATTTGAGTCCTTCCTGTTTTGGTGGGTAACTGTCAACAAAAATGTGGATTGGATAAATTATATTTATTATAATCAACAAAGGTTCATCAACTATACGAGGGATGCAGTTAAGGGAATTGCAGAACTGGATGCCACCAGTAGGATGGCATGGGAAAATAGAATAGCATTAGACATGATATTGGCTGAAAAGGGGGGTGTATGTGTAATGCTGGGGAATAGGTGTTGTACTTTTATCCCAAACAATACAGCCCCTGATGGTACAATAACTAAGGCACTGCAAGGACTCACTACTCTGGCAGATGAATTAGCAAAAAATTCAGGAATAGATAGCTCACTCACTGGATGGCTAGAGTCTTGGTTTGGGAAATGGAAGGGGATGATAATTTCCATTTTAACATCCCTAATTATAGTGACAGGAGTATTGATTGCAATAGGATGTTGCATAATTCCATGTGTACGAGGTCTTGTTCAACATCTCATTGAAACTGCTTTATCAAAGCAAATGCCTCTAAAGCCGCCGTCATACACTGACGCAATGCTATTATTAGATGAGCAAAATCCAGAAGAAAGATGTGAAATCATGTTGTCTGAACTAGAGGCGTCTTACAAAACAACCTGAGATAATGCAAAAGCAACAGTAGGGTAAATAAAAGAAGGGGGAATTGTTAGAAATGAATGGTAGTGTTGATTTTGCATTCTAGTGTTAGAAATGTAGTGTTTGGTTTGGTTCACATATATATATTCTAGTGTTAGGAACATATAGTTTGTTTGACTACATTTATATTAGGACCACATATAGGAATATATAGTTTGTTTGAGATATATTTTAGTGTTAGGAATATAATTGTTTGTTTGAGAGATATCTACACATTCCAGTGACACCTGGAGTGGTTTATGGGCCAAGAAACTGAGGGACTTAATTGGGCTCCATCTGGGGGATCTGAACATGGAGAAGGATTTATGGCCCAAGATAAGGCCGAACAAAGCTACTTCTATGCTGCTCTTCAGGGCAGGATGACACCAGTAGATTGTTAATTGGGAAGACAGCCAAGGGGGCAAGAAAGGTCAAAATTTTACCTTAAAAGGTAAAAAGTAAACTGCTAGAATGGAATGTGTAAACAGGGGTGGGAAACTTATAGGATAATTTGAAGCGTCGGATAGGCTGTAAACCCTGGAGTACTCAGCCAGTGGGGAAACGGGAGGGAATTTTGCGTCGGGAATAGGGAATATAAACCGTTATTCACCTTGCTATAGGTGTGCCTACTTGCTTAGGTCACCCATTCTTGCAAGGATGTAAATAAACTGTGCTTCGCTGAAGGATCTGTGTGGGCCTGCTCATTGGCGCAACAAACGTTTCTCACAATCCTAAATGTATTTATCAAATTATTTGTCTTTTCCACTTGCCCACTTGTTTGCAGGTGGTAAACTGTGTGCAACTTCCAATTAATTTCTAACAATTTACTAACCTGAGATCACTTCTGGCACTCCAAACCTAGGAATGATTTTTATTTTTTTAACACAGTTTTACTTACTTCCTTTGCTTGATTGGTGCAACGTGGAGAAGCCTCAGGCCAACCTGAGAAGGTATCTACTAATGCAAACAAATACCTGTATCCATTTTGCCGTGGGAAGGCTGAGCAGCTGAAGTGGGCCTTCACCCCCTCCACTCCTCAGGTCCTTATCGGTGTCTCAGTTCTCTCAGGAAGGCCTTTTGGAATGCAAACGAGAGGGGTTACAATGGAGCTTTGACACATATTCCCGCCTGAGGGCTGGTTCCTCACACCACCCTATGGCTCAAACACACTGCAGATACAGCGTTGGGCCAGCCAGCAATGGGGTGGGGGTTGGTGTCAGTGAGGCTCCCCGAGCCCATCATTTTAGCCTCCTGTTCTCACTCCCAAAAGCGGCAACGGGCATTCAGGTATGTATAGCAAGGTCCATTTTCCCAGCTGGAAAAAGGGCATAACATCTTTTCCCTGTCGCACCAACAGCTGGCATAGAAAACTTATCTAAAGGTTCCTTGCAAGAATTTATTAGTCGGGGTGTTTTGCTGACTTGTGGGAGTACTCATGGTGGAGAATCCCCAGTGCTGCCTAGTGCTGCAATAAAGAATGCCTGCTCAATAACAGCTTGTTTGTTGTTATTGGGTCTTGATCTTGGAATCCTTACCCAGCTGCACCTAGCCTCCCACTTCGGTGAGGAGTGTTAGATAGCAAGGGGGTTTAGAAGCTCCGAAATTTTTGTTTCATTCAGCAAATTAATTATTTTAGTAAATGTTTATTAGGTTATATTTCTATTGAATCTACTAACGAGTATCCTATGACTATCACTAGGCTAGTGCATTTTTGACCCTCATAACTCTACCCTCAGCCCCTGTCTGCTCTGCTGCTCTTCCTGGCAGCACTCCAGGATTTCTCGGGACTGTTCGCCCCCTCCCTTCTTCCCGGGCCCAAATTACTTTACTCCCGATTTTTCTACCTCCTCCCCCTACAGCAGCACAGGGGGATGGGAAATGAAGGTTGCAGTCCGTTAATCACACATAGTTTCTGCAGCTCCTTCCTCCTCAGGGGGAACACTCCTCACACTATTTATTCCCCTGCTCCAATGTGAGGTCCCTCCCACGGTTGAGAATCCTTCATGAACTCCTCCAACATGAGTCCCTCCCACGAGATGCAGTCCTTCAGGAACAGACAGCTCCAGCATAGGCTTTCCAGAGTCACAGCCTTCTTCGGGCACAGTTACCTCTCCTGGCATGAGGTTCCCACGGCTGCAGGTCTACATCTGCTCCACCATGGTCCTCTATGGGTTGCAGGGGGACAGCCTGCTGTCTCTCCATAGGCTTCAGGGGAATGTCTGCTCAGGTGCACCTCCTCCCCCTCCTTCCTCACTGACCTTGCCCTGTGCCAAGGTATTTTTCTCACCTCCCTCTCTTCTCTGTCCCGCAGGTCTTTTAGCACTTTCCTTTTCTCCTTAAATATGTTAATCGCAAAGACATTAGCACCTGATGGGCTGATAACATTTGGGCTGATGGGCATAGCTGATAGGCTCTGCCTTGGCCAGAGGCAGGTCCAGCTTTGGAGGAATCACGCCTGCGGCCCCTCCCTCACTAACAAAGCCCCAACACACCAGAGAACATATTTTATTTGACATCAAGTAAGAATCTCTGCTGTAATGTTTTTATTTAAAGGCATAGGAATAGTCACAGGGAACCTCACAAGTCGGTCACAAACAATTAGTAAAACAAAAATATTTAAGAAAAAGTAGGATTTATCTTGAGATCTCTGCTATAACTCTTCCACGTGATGCCCCCCTCCTTTCTCTGTCATACTAGTTGTCCTGGTTTGAGCCAGGATAAAGCCAGTTTTTCTTTTGCTGATTCTTTTTTTTCTTTTCAGTGAGCTTTCTTCAACTAGCAACTGCGTGTTCTGCTAGGTTAATAAGACACGGGAATGTTTTTATAATTGCTGGGCCCTCAAGGTCGTGCCTTTGCTCTGCTGGCTCAGACACTGCGGGGGGATCTGTGGCCCCCCCGTGGGAGGCTGGGTTAGACAAACAGCAAAACTGGCCAGAGATATTCCATCCCATATATCTACGTAGGCTCGGGGGAAGGTCGGAGATGACAGAAGAAAACTTCCTTCCTTCCTGCTTCGCCCTCTCGCTGCTTCGCCTCTCTGTCTCCCTTGCTTCTTCTCTCTCTTTCTCTTTCTTTTGTTCGTGGCCGGCGTCTGGGAAAACACAATCTGCCCATCATCGTCGACCCATCGACCTCAAGCCCTTCTGACCCTCGTAACTCTCTGCCTTTCTCCAGGAGCAGCTTCGGGATTCCTCGAAATTGTCTCATCTGAGGGAAGTGCTGTGGGAGTTGCTGGGGGTGGGGGGAGGTGAGAGGCTTCTACCCACACCTTTGTATAATCACATATATATATATACATACATATATACTCTCATATCACATATTAGTGTTCTAAATAAAGCTGCACGGTTCAGTTTTCAATCTAGCCAAGTCTCTCTCTCTTTTTTTCTCTCTCTCCTTCCCTACCTGGGTGGGAGGGGGAGGGGATCGAGAGCATTGTTGTCAAACTGAGTCAAATGGTGACACTAGTCTGTGATTTTACACAAGCACAGGAAGTGGCTTCAAAGGTAAGGAAAATAACTAATCTCATAATAAAATTATCAAGCACAAATTAAAATATAAATGTTTGAATAAGGTGCTCAGATAACATAAGTTGTCAGGGTTCATCAGGAAATACAAATTCTATGTATAAAGTATTTTAAAACACATAGACAAACAAATCTGAAATGCAGACACTTGTTAATGCCTACTAATTTCAAAGTTATGCCAATAGCATGACAATCAAGGTTTGGCTTATACATGAGGCCTTCTGCCCCTTCAAGTAAATGTGTGGATGAATAATGGTATGCAAGATTACCTTTTGTTGGCAGTGGGACTAGACAGAAGTCAGCAGACTGAAAAAAGTTTAAGAAGGCCTCAAAAAAAAAAGAAAAAATAAAAATCACACAGCTTTCCTAAAACAACTTCCACAAGTAAAAGAAATCCAGAATCATGTTTAACAGTGAGCTTCAAGTTACAGAGAAGTTGTTATAGAGTCTTTTTATCATGATGCATTGCTGATGAGAAATAGAGCATGGATTTTGTCTGACAGGTATAATAGAAGTCTTCTCCTGATGAGAAATTGAATAAACTATTGCACTTTAAGCAATGTCTTCAAACAGTAAGAACAGTTGAGGTAGGTCCCTAGATTAGGTCACAGAAACAGTACACAGAAGATACTTGGGCTGATGAGCCATGCAGGGGCAACTATACTGCTTCCAATACCCCTAACCACTTTGTGTATCTATACACAAATTTTACTATGTTATTTTAATCACTATTACAAAAAGCAAATCAAAGCATCACATTTGATGCTGAAGACATTCTAGAAAAACTACATTGTTTCGATACTCGGTGCCAAAAGGTATCTGGAGTATTGTGTCCAGTTCTGGGCTCCCCAGTTCAAGAGAGATAGGGATAAGCTGGAAAGAGTCCAATGGAGGGCTACAAGGATGATTAAGAGACTGGAACATCTGTCATATGAGGAAAGGCTGAGAGACCTGTGGCTGTTTAGTCTTGAGAAGAGTAAGAGGGGGCCTTATTAATGTCTACAAATATCTGAAGGTTGGATGTCAAGAATGGGCCAGTCTCTTTTCAGTGGTGCCCTGTGATAGGATATGAGGAAATGGCACCAAGCTACAACACAGGAAGTTCCACCTCAACATGAGGAAAAACTTATTTACTGTGAGGGTGACAGAGCACCTCCCTGCCCAGGGAGGTTGTGGAGACTCCTTCTCTGGAGACTTTCAAGAGCCATCTGGACGCATTCCTGTGTGATCTGCCCTAGGTGTTCCTGCTGCAGTAAGGGGATTGGACTTGATGATCTTCAGAGGTCCCTTCCAACCCCTATGATTTAAAAGGGCAGTGCTCACCACCATTGGTTCCAGTCAAAGCTATTGTTGGTGGCAAATTCAACTCCAGGGCTGCTACTCGTATAGAAGGTCATTGCACCGTGTAAAAGATTAAGAAAAAAACCCACAGTGACTAGCCTAAAGAATACACTCCACTACATTTTATGACCATGAAAATTAACACTAATGATTCAGACAGACTCCAATGAAAAAACAACAGGAACACTATGCTTCCAGCAGCTACCTGCACAAAAGTATGCTTGAAGTGCAACAGCTATATTTTTAAAAGGCTTAGTTATTCCAGCTGATATCATAAACTCACTGCCATATAGTATGCATGTGTTTTAAATTGCCAGCATGAAATGCAAGTGGGGCACAAAAAAGTCCGGTAAGGTTATTAAAGTAAGTAGCTCAAGAAATTAGTAGAACTGGATTCAAATAGCAAAGAAAGATCAGATAAGGAGAAGTATCCAGGGAAATCAGCTCATTTGGACAGCTGAAGCCAGAAGAGCAGATAAAGACACAAGTCTCAGCTGTATGACAGGTCAATAGTGCAAAAGCTAAAAGCTTTAGAAAACAGTACAAAACAGCATTTTGAGATGCAGACTAGAACTTATGCCTAGCTATCAGTACCCTGCATGCTTCAGAAAGAATGTAAAGAAGCAGGTAAGCTTGATGGGAGCTGGGAGAAGGCAAGAGAGGAAAGAGAGGGTAAATTCAGCGAGCTTAACTATCTGGTTCATTCAAATGCAACGTTGTAGCGTTATACGCACAGACACTAAGTTACTGCCAAAATCAGAAACCTTTTTTTCCTTCAAAATAATGCACCTGAAAAGCAATGTGTATTATTTTAGCAACAGAAGGCAAGACGAAACACAGAAACCTGAACTTGTGAAACGGCTGTAGCCGTTTCTAGGGCTTCCAAAAGCGCTGCTTATACTACAAGCTCCCCAGATCCGTCGTGCCCCGAGTCCCGCGGAAAGCAGACACCTCCGACGCTGCCGACCGGCGCCCCGTAGCGCTGGCCCTTTCCCAGCTCCCGCTGCTAGAAGCGGCCCCCTCGCACGCAGCTGGGCCGGTGCCACCCGCCTCCCCCGGGATGTCCAGGGCTCCGCGCAGTCCGCTCTACCCCCCCCACCGCGGCACCAAAAAAAGACTCGCAGCCCTCCGCCAGCCACCGCCCACAGCCTCACCTTGAAGGGGTTGTTGAGGCCCGGGTCGGCGAAAGGATTGCTGTCGAAGGCCGACATTGCAGAGGCAGGCGGGCACTGGGCAGCGATTTTTCCCCTACAGCACCCCTCACACTCGCTGGCTATCACAAATATCACTAACTGCTACAACCCAAGCAGGACCAGCCACGGAGCACCGACCTCCCAAAATGTCTGCGGAGCAACCTCACTTCCGAGGCAAAACGGCTGTGGAAAAAGAAAAGAACCGCTGACTAAAAAGGCGAGCAGGAGGCGAGGAGGGAGCAGGGCTTGGAAGAGCCCATTCCCGGGGCAGGTAGGGAGGAGAGCTGGAAGAGCCCATTTCCGGGAGAGTGAGCTGTGAGGATTGGAGACCTGCTGTGGTGGGGGCTTTTGGGCACTCGTCACCCTTGCCGCACCGCCTGAACTGATGGAGGGGGCAGTGGGGGGCTCTGCCCTGCTGCCCTCGCTTGTCAGCACCAGCACGGAAACAAGGGGGAAGGAGGCCCGGGGCTTCCCACCTATGGCAAGCCCAGCGTAGCAGCTGGGGAAGCATGTCTATGGCCATGTCAGGAGCAAGGTGCCCCTCAGAGAGCTGGGCAGAGAAGAACCTAATGAGATTCAACAAGAAGAAGTAGTAGGGTCCTGCACCTGGGGGGGAAGAATGCCAGGCACCAATATAGGTTAGGGGTGGACCTGCTGGAAAGCAGTTCCGAGGAGAAGGATCTGGGAGTCCTGGTACATAGTAAATTATCCATGAGCCAGCAATGTGCCCTTGCTGCCAAGAAGGCCAATGGAATCCTGGGTTGCATAAGGAAGAGTGTGGCCAGTAGGTCAAGGGAGGTCATTCTCCCCCTCTACTCTGCCCTGGTGAGGCCACATCTAGAATACTGCATCCAGTTCTGGGCTCCCCAGTTCAAGAGAGACAGAACTACTAGAGAGAGCTCAGTGGAGGGCAACAAAGATGATTGGGGGATTGGAGCATCTCCCTTATGAGGAGAGACTGAGAGAGCTGGGACTCTTCAGCCTGGAGATGAGAAGGCTGAAGGGAGACCTTATTAATGCCTATAAATATCTAAGGGGTGAGTGCAAGGAAGATGGAGCCAGACTCTTTTCAGTAGTTCCCAGTGACAGGACAAGGGGCAACAGGCACAAGTTGGAACATAAGAAGCTCCATTTAAATATGAGGAAAACCTTCTTTATGGTGAGAGTGACAGAGCACTGGAACAGGCTTCCCAGGGAGGTTGTGGAGTCCCCTTCTCTGGAGTGTCCTGGTTTGAGCCAGGGTGAAGCGAATTTTCTCTTTGCTGATTTTTTTTTTTCTTTCAGTGAACTTTTTTAGCAGCACCAGTGGACTGATAACAACCAAGGACACTTCTGAAGCTCATGTCTGCAGTTTACCCCCCCCATGGGGGAGCAGACTAGACTGAAGGCAGGATCTGCAAATCAGAATATTACCTTCTCATAATATTTTCTCTGTTTGGCTTTTGGTATAGGTTAAGACATCATGGAAGTCAAGCCTTTGGTTTCTTTTTTCTCTCCCTTTTTCTGCTCCCTGTCACTTCTATCTCCCTCTCTTTGGCTCTATTTATTTTTTTTTCCATTTTTCTTCACAGCTGACATCTGAGGACCCCATCCATGCACCCGGACACTCCCCCCTTCAGCCAGGAGTCTGTGAGAGTTGCTGGGGGAAGAGGGAGGGGATTGAGTGTTGCACATCCCTTTATAAATATATATATTCCCCTATCACTAATAATTAAAATCAATTTATTTCACTTTTCAACCCAGAAAGCCTCTCTCTCATTTTTTTTCTCCCTCTTTTTCTACCTTGGGGGAGGGGGGGATTGAGAGCATTATTGTTATTGGTTTGACTGCCAACCCAGAGCCATATCATTGCAGATAACCTTATAAAATTGGATAAGGATTCTCCTTTTACTAGAGTCTTAAAAAAGGATATCAAGAAATATGGGATAGATTATATTCATGCCCGCTGTTTCTTTATCCTGGCCACAGTTGCATGGTGGGATGGGGAAAAGCAGCGGCAAGAGATCACAAAGCTGCAGCAAGAGTATACCGGGCTGCAGCGAGAGCTCAAAGGGCTGCAGCAAAGTTTTGAGCAAGGGTTTGCAGGGGTGCAGCGACAGATTCAAGAGCTGTACCAAGAGTGTATAAAGGCACAGCAGGAGTATACAGAGCTGCAACAAGAAAAGAAGGGGTCGCAACAAAAATGTTATAGGTTACAAGTGAATGAAGGGTTACAACAGGCGAATAAGGAGCTGCAGATAGAGTGCAGAAAGGTACAAGAGTATGCAGAACTGCAACAAGAAAATAAAGTTCTGTAACAAGCGATTGCAGGCTGCAGCAAGAATGCATAAAGGTGCAACAGGAGTATGCAGAACTGCAACAGGAAAATAAGGGGCTACAAGAGATTGAACAGCTGCAAGAGCAGTTAAAACAAAAGGATGCTGCCCCTTTGAGGGAGGAGGACTTTGGGGATTCCTTGGACTCCTCAAATTCCTCAGACTTGGATAGCACAAACCATGAGCCCCAGGACTGCCTTAAGACAATAAAAAAATGCAAGCCCGTAAGCTCGCCGCAGGTGCCCTTACCTGATCGGTCAGTTAAGAAGCATTTATCTTTTAATGACAAAATAGAAATACTCAATCATTCCCTTTTGGAATCAGAACGGCAGCGATTAAAGCAGCAGGCCCCCGCACAGCCGCTCACCTCTCCCCTCTCCAGCCGATAGCAAGCTGGAGAGTTCAGTAGCTGAGATAAAGGAGCTGTGTGAGTTCCTTGCTAAAAAAATGAACACCCTGGAAAAGAAACACAACCAACCTTCTGTTAGGGAGGAAGGCATTTCAATCCACTCTTCTTCTTCCTATAGTTCTGAGGATGAGAAGGAGGGGGGAGTGGAACATAAACACCTGCGCCCAGTTGTGAGAACTTCCTTTTCTCACAAAGAAGGTACTAGCAAGAAAAGAGATGTGGTAACTAAAGAAATACCTTACACTCCAATGGAATTGGCAAATATTAGAAAACAATACAGCAGGCTTCCATCTGAGATGGAAGCTGAATATGTAATGAGAGTGTTCCTCACAGGAGGAGACAATATCATGTTAAGTGAACAAGAAGCTGGAGGGTACTGGGGACCTGGAATTATTCTAATGACTGAAGATAAGTCGCACCCCTGGACCCTAACTCAGCGTGCAGCTTTTTGTGTTGGCTCGAGTGATCCCCTTTTCAGAGGAGAGCCATTGGCCCTGGAAGAGGACGGCTCTAATCTTATGGCCAATATACAAAAGGCTGCTGTAATTCAAATGATTTATGACCATGAATTAATACCAGATCAGAATAGTCCTATGAATCTTTGAGTGAGACCCGAAAGACTGAATGTTCTAATCAGGGGACTCCCTGGACCAATTAAAGAGGTAGTCATCCAAATTAAAGATAAACTCCGAAATTGACATATGCGAGGATTTACATGGTCTGATTTGGCCAAAGAATTGATAAATTACAGCAAGGAGTATGGTGTATCTTTTTCTGAATATTCCCACAAGCCTCCTGCAGTCAGACAGGTCACTCAACCTTTGTATGCTGATGTGGCTGCTAGGCCACCCCGGAACCCCCCTCCTCCTAAGCAGCAAGAGAAATCACGGGGTGACTGGACAGTCATGAATAGAGGTAAACAAAACAGAAAACCAAACAGCACACATAGAGACCAACGCCCCGAAAATCAACGTGCTTCACCACAAGATAACATGGGGCCATATGCTAAGCTTAAGGAGGAAGCCAGGCAGACCAGAACCCTGGACTTCCACAGAGCAAACTTTGGCCTCCTCAATCAATTGTTAAGGGAAGTCCTATAGGACAGGGTGCTAGAAGGTAAAGGGGCTCAAGATAGCTGGTCAACATTCAAGGACCACTTCTTGCAAGCACAGGATCAGTGTGTCCCAATGGGTAGAAAATCTAGTAAGGGAGCTAGGAGACCAGCGTGGTTAAAAAAGGAACTGCTGGGCAAACTCAAGTGGAAAAGGAAAATCTATAGATCATGGAAGGAGGGGCTGGTTACTTGGGAGGAATATAGGACTGTTGTCAGAGAATGTAGGGAGGCAACTAGGAAAGCTAAGGCCTCCTTGGAACTTAACCTTGCAAGTCGGGTTAAGGACAATAGAAAGGGCTTTTTCAAATACATAGCCAACAAAACTAACACCAGAGGCAATATAGGCCCACTGTTGAATGAGGCGGGTGCCCTGGTGACAGAGGATATAAAGAAGGCAGAGGTGCTGAATGCCTTCTTTGCCTCTGTCTTTACTCCTGCAGGCTTTCCCCATGAGCCCCAGTTTCATATAGCCCCAGAAGAAGTCAAGATAAAGGAGGAGTTTGCTAAGGTAGATGAGGATTGGGTTAGGTTGAGTTAGTTAGGTTAGTTGAGTAATCTGGACATCCATAAATCGATGGGTCCGGATGGAATGCATCCAAAGGTGCTGAGAGAGCTGGCGGAGGTCATTGCTAGTCCACTCTCCATCATCTTCGGTAAGTCATGGGTAACAGGAGAGGTGCCTGAGGACTGGAGGATAGCAAATGTCACTCCAGTCTACAAGAAGGGCAAGTGTAGAGTTTTGCATTTGGGGAAGAAAAACGCCATGCACCAGTACAGGTTAGGGGCTGACCTGCTGGAGAGCAGTGTAGGTGAAAGGGACCTGGGGGTCCTGGTAGACAGGAGGATGACCATGAGCCAGCAGTGTGCCCTTGTGGCTAAGAAGGCCAATGGCATCCTGGGGTGCATTAGAAAGGGTGTGGTTAGTCGGTCAAGAGAGGTTCTCCTCCCCCTCTATTCTGCATTGGTGAGGCCGCATCTGGAGTATTGTGTCCAGTTCTGGGCCCCTCAGTTCAGGAAGGACAGGGAACTGCTTGAAAGAGTCCAGCGCAGAGCCACAAAGATGATTAAGGGAGTGGAACATCTCCCTTATGAGGAAAGGCTGAGGGAGCTGGGTCTCTTTAGTTTGGAGAAAAGGAGACTGAGGGGTGACCTCATCAATGTTTACAAATACGTAAAGGGTGAGTGTCAAGAAGATGGAGTTAAGCTTTTTTCAGTGATGACCAGTGATAGGACAAGGAGTAATGGATGCAAATTGGAGCATAGGAGGTTTAAGGTGAATATCAGAAAAAAATTTTTTACTGTGAGAGTGACAGAGCACTGGAACAGGCTGCCCAGAGAGGTTGTGGAGTCTCCTTCACTGGAGACATTCAAAACCCGCCTGGATGCCTTCCTGTGTGATGTACTCTAGGTGACCCTGCTCTGGCAGGGGGGTTGGACTAGCTGATCTTTCGAGGTCCCTTCCAACCCCTAGGATTCTATGATTCTATGAATGAAGTCACACTACCATTGAGTGCTGCTGTACGGGACATGCTAGAACTCTTATATGAAATGCAGCTGAAGGCGGCCAAGTGGTATGCCACAACTGATATTGTCAATGTGCTTTTCTCAATCCTTTTGGCAGCAGAATGCAGGCCACAATTTGCTTTCACGTGGAGAGGTGTCCAGTACACCTGGAATCGACTGCCCCAGGGGTGGAAGCACAGCCCTACCATTTGTCATGGACTGATCCAGACTACACCAGAGCAGGGTGATGCCCCTGAGCACCTGCAATACATTGATGACATCATTGTGTGGGGCAATACAGCAAAGGAAGTGTTTGAGAAAGGGAAAAGAATAATCCAGATTCTTCTGAAAGCTGATTTTACCATAAGACAAAGCAAAGTCAAAGGACCTGCACAAGACATCCAGTTTTGGGGAATAAAATGGCAAGATGGACATTGTCACAGATCCAAGGGATGCGATCAATAAGATTCCATCCACTTCAGAAGTTGTTGGTACAAAAGCACACTTCCTCTTGGCACCATGATTGCCTGTGCTACACTGGATGTTCAAAGGAAACGTCCCCTCTACACATCATGCAACCGATGCTACATGGAGTAAGTGGGTAGTGTTGATCATGCAACGGGCTCGAATGGGGAAACCCAACTGCCCAGGAATCCTGGAAGAGATCGTTGGACTGGCCAGAAGGCAGAGATTTTGGAGCATCGCCTGAGGAACTGACTTGTGCCCAAGAGGTGCCACCATGCAATGAGTTGTCAGAAGGTGAAAGACAATATGCTCTGTTTACCAGTGGATCCTGTTGAGTTGTAGGAAACCATCGGAAGTGGAAAGCAACGACACAACAAGTCATTGAAGCCGTCAAAGTTGAGTCAGTTTGCAGAAGTGAAAGCCATCCAGCTGGCCCTAGAGATAGCTGAATGAGAAAAGTGGCCAGTGCTTTATCTCTATATGGTCTCATGGGTGGTGGCAAATGCCCTGTGGGGGTGGGCTACAGCAATGGAAACAGACCAACTGGCAGCACAGAGGTAAACTCATCTGGGCTGCTGCATTGTGGCAAGACATTGCTGCCCAGGTAGAAAAACTTGCTGTAAAGGCATATCACATAGATGCTCACATGCCCAAGAACCTCGTCACTGAAGAACATCAATACAACAAGCAGGTAGACCAGGCTGCCAGAACTGGAGTGGCTCAAGTGAACCTGGACTGGTAAGCTATTCATAGCTTGGAGGGCCCATGAAACATCAGGACATCTAGGGAGGGATGCAGTGTACTGATGGGCTCGTGACTGAGGGATGGACCTGACTATTGAGGCCATCACATAGGTCACCCATGAATGCAAAACCTGTGCTGCAATGAAGCGAGCCACACAAGTGAAGTGTCCCTGGAATAGCGGGAGGTGGCTGGGATATTGATATGGCGAGGCCTGGTAGATTGACTATACTGCCACAAACTTGCCAAGGCAAGCACTGTGTGGAAGCAACTACTGGGTGGCTAGAAACATACCCTGCAAACCACACCACCGTTCGAAACACCATCCTGGGCCTTGAAAGGCCAGTTCCGTGGCAACAGGACACCCCAGAAAGAATTGAGTCAGACAATGGGACTCATTTCCAAAACAACCTCATAGACTCCTGGGCCAAGAAACACGGCACTGATTGAGTGTATCACATCCCCTATCACCCACAAGCCTCCGGAAAGATCGAATGATATTAATGGACTGTTCAAGACTATGTTGAGAGCATTGGGTGCTGGAGAACAGAAGCACTGGGATGTAAAATTAGCAGAAGCCACTTCACTGGTTAACACCAGAGGATCCAATAATCGACCTGGTCCTGCCCAAATACAGCCCCTACATATTGTGGGAGGAGATAAGGTCCCCGTAGTGCACATAGGGAAGTGGCTGGAAAAGACAGTGGGGGTTGTTCCTCCCTTGGGAAAAGGCAAACCCATTTGTGGGACTGTCTTCGCTCAAGGATCCAGGTGTACTTGGTGGGTAATGCAGAAGGATGGGGGGGAAACCCATGCACCTACCATCATACACAAAATCATCCATTCACGTGGCACATCCACCTTTAAATAACAGTAACTCAATGATTAGCAGATTCTTAAGCCAATTGTCACAGAGTTATTTTTAAATATTATTCTACAACGAATTAGTGTTCTATTCTCTGCCCAAGTAATTTTCTTTTAAATCAGTCTTCCTTTACAGGAGTATTCTATGGCTAGTAATGCCACATTTAAGTCTGCAACTAGAACACCAGAGAGGAGAGTGCTGCAAGCATGCTTCTCTAATGATGTAAAAGGTACAAAGCACTGTGCGGTATTCAGCAGTAATGACACTCAGAACAAAAATATCTGTTTCTGGTATGAGCGCACCTTAGCCTTTATTTTGCTGATGCTGTACTTATAGAAGCCCTTCTTGTTGCCCTTTACATTTCTTGCTAGTTCCAACTCCAGCCAAGCTTTGGCTTTCCTAACTAAATCCTTGCATGCATCTCCATATTCCTCCTGGGTAGCCTTTCCCTGCTCCCACCTTCTGTGTACTTCCTTTTTTGTCTTGGAGCTCAGTCAGGAATCCCCTGTTCATCTATGCTGGCCTTCTGCCACACTTGCTTGACTTCTGGCATGTCTGAGTGGATTATTCTTGTGCTTTGAGGAGGTGGTCTTTCTGAGGATCAACCAGCCCTCCTGAGCCCTTTGCCCTTTAGGACAGTCTCTCATAGTATCCTGCTAAGCAGGTCCTTTAACAAGCCCAAATCTGCTCTCCTGAAATCCAGGGCTGTAATTTTGCTATGTGTCTTGCTCACTTCTTTCAGGATCTTCAACTTCATCCTCATTGTGGCTGCTGCCAAGGGTGCCATTGACCTTTATGTCCCCAACACTGTTCCTTGTGGTTGACAGATCCAACATCTTCCCCTAGTTGGCTTATCTCCATCAAGAGCTTGTATTGAACACAGTCAAAAAAATTCCTGGATCATTTTTTTGTCCTTTCACGTTGCCTTTCCATCAGATATTGGTGTGGTCGAAGTCCCTCAGGAGTACCAGGGCCTGTGATCGTATGGGCTTTTTCCAGTTGCATAAAGAAGGCTTCCTCTACTTCCTCTTGATCAGGTGGTCTATAGCAGACATCTCCTCAGTGTCGTGGTTTAACCCCGGCTGGCAACTAAGCACCACACAGCCGCTCACTCACTCCCCACCCCAGCGAGATGGAGGGAGAATCGGAAGGCTGAAAGTGAGAACGCTCATGGGTTGAGATAAAGACAGTTTAATAGGTAAAGCAAAAGCTGCACATGCAAGCAAAGCACAATAAGGAATTCACTCACTACTTCCCATCAGCAGGCAGGTGTTCAGTCATCTCCAGGAAAGCAGGGCTCCATCACGCATAACAGTTACTTGGGAAGATATACCCCATAACTCTGAATGTTCCCCCTTCCTCTTTCTTCCCCACAGCTTTTATTGGTGAGTGTGATGTCATATGGCATGGAATATCCCTTTGGTCAGTTGGCATCAGCTGTCCTGGCTGTGTCCCCTCCCAACTTCTTGTGCATCCCCAGCCTACTCGCTCGCTCCTCCCCCACTCCAGAGTAAAGCTGTGTGTGTTTGAGCTACTCCTTTGCACTGAGCACAACCCTTCCCTGCCTCTTGTCCAGCCTGTCCTTTCTGAAGAGCTTCATCCATCCATGGCTGTACTTCATTTATATGACCTATCCCCCACATCTCTGTCATCCCAATGAGGACAGAGCCCTGCAACCGTGGCCAGGATATTGATTTATCTTGGTTTTGTCATGTGTGTGTCCCTCCACGCTGCATGCATTTATGTGCAGGCACTTCAGATGGGCTCCCACTTCTGCTTTCACACGGAAAGTGAGGGTCTACCTGTCCCCTGAGTACTTTCTCCATGCCCTTGTTCCTTTAGTTCTCTTCAGGCTTTGGTCGTCATGACCTGTCAGACCTAGTTCAAAGTCCTCCTCTCCAAGTTGGCAAAGATGCCCCACTTTGTCAGGTCGTTCTTGTTCCTTTTCAAGCAGTCCTCATCAATCAATTAGGATCCCATGGACACTAGCTGTGCAGCCAGGTGTTAACCTATAGGATGCATCTGCTCCTACCAGAGCCTTTTCCCTTCACCTGCAGTATTGAGAAGAACACCTGGGTTCCCATGTGCTTCACCCTTGTTCCCAGACCTCTGTTGCCACTCGTTATTTCCTCTAGGTCTCTTTTTTTTTTTTTACAGTGTTACCAGCATCCGCGCAAACAAGCAGTAAGGGATAATAGGTCAAAGGGCTGGATGAGCCTCTGTAACATCCTGTATCTGGGCCTCCAGCAAGCAACAAACCTCCCGTGACAGATCCTTTCCTACAAGAAGACAGAACTCGTGATGCATGATGGGAGGATGAGAGTCAATGGGCATAAGCTGAAATAAGAGAGGCTCTGACTGAATATAAGGAGAAAACATTTTCACAATGAAGTCAATCAAGCAGTAGAGCAGGTTGCCCAGAGGGGTTGTGCATTCTCTGTCTTTGGATGTTTTTGAGACCTGAATGGATAAAGCCCTGAGCAACCTGGTCTGAATTCAGTGTTGACCCTGCTTTGAGCAGGCCCTTCTGAGGTCCCTTCCAACCTGAATTATTCTATGATCCTATGTCTGGTCAGCAGATGGGTCCCCTGCAGAAGGGAGACTCCAACTGCAGTCACCCAATGTTCCCTCTTGGTTGCTAATGCACAGCTCTATTGGGTGTACCATGGCAAAGTTTTGGTAGCCAGGTGTGGGACTGCAGGGGCGGCTTCTGTGAGAAGAGACCAGGAGCTGCCCTGTGCCAGACACAGACAGCTCCAGCCAGCTCCGCAACGGATCCACCACAGGCCAGAGCTGAGCCAAGCAGCAAAGCTGGTGGCGCCTCTATGAAAGCATATTTAAGAAAGGGCACATGGCAGAGAGGGGGGAGAGGAAAAAACCTGTGAGGAACATCCCCGTGAACACCGAGGGCAGAGAAGGAGGGGGAGGAGGTGCTCCAGATGCCGGAGCAGATATTCCACTGCAGCCCATGGAAGAGACCACAGTGGAGCAGGTATTTCCCTGCAGCCTGTGGAGAGGAGCCACGCTGGAGCAGGGAAAAAGTGCGAGGAGGGAGGAGCGGCAGAGACAAGGTGTTATTAATTGACCGCAACCCCCAAATCCCCATATCCCCATGCTGCTCAGGGGGGTGGGGAGGTGGATGTAGAGGAGTCAGGAATGAAGGAGTGAAGTTGAGCCTGGGTGGGGGAAAGATGTTGTTTTAATTTTTGTCTTTGTTTCTCACCATCCAACTCTATTTTAATTGGCAAGAAAATTAAATTTATTTTTTCCCCACGTTGAGTCTGTTTTGCCCATGACGGTAATGGGTAAGTGATCTCCCTGTCTTTATTTTGACCCACAAGCTTATTCACCTTATTTTCTCCCCCTGTCCTGTTGAGGGGGGGAGCGAGAGAGCTGCTGGGTGGACATCTGGCAGCCAGCCAAGGTCAACCTACCACAACAGTTCTGGCCCAGCTGGCTCTGAAGCCTCCCTAAGAGCTGGTTTCTCCTCTTGGGCTACCAAGGTACCCTACCGGTTCTGTAAATTCAGATCTGCAGGTAGAGAAGGACCTTTTCTCCTGCTGCCAGAAGTCACAAGGTTCCAGGACCCTGCCTCCCCATGCACACACACTTGGGCACATCCATCTTGCTCTCATTAAAGCATAACTGCTAACCATCCCTCCTTCCTTGCATCATGTGGCTCAGGCTCCTGCCTCCACAGAGTCTCTGTGAAGACCCTGTCCATCTCCTGCTCATCCTCCTCGATGCTACACAGCCTGCTCCTCTCCTCCCATAGCTCCTTCACCTGCTGACTCAGTGCCTCGACCAGAGCATGTCTCTCATAGGTGATGCCACCATCACCCCCAATCCCAGGGAGAGGCCCCAGGCACTCCCTGCAGCCCCAGACCTGGGCAGCTGCATCCTCCCTCCAGGGCTCTGTGTCTGGGTCAAGCTCTCTGCCATGCTAGGGGTACTTGCTCCACCCAGTGCTGGGGACCGAGCTCTGTGGCACATCATTGCCACTGTCACACAGCTTTGAGCAGTCCCTATACTCTCTGGAGCAGTTTGTGGGCCTCCTTTGTGCCCCCTGCTGTACTAGCTGCCAAGTCTCTCAGCTGTGCTCTGCAAACTTGCTTAGTGGTTACATAGGTGCTCCCCTGAAGCAGATAAGCTTAGTCTGGCCAATTTTGCCGTTGTTTTAGTCTGTCTATTAGGAGCTAGTTATCTGGCTCTTTTGGTCTTTGTTACCAAATTGGTCCTCCAGGGATATACTTTGAGGTGTGCTTTGGCAGCAAGTTTACTGCTTGACAAAATACCCAATATCAGCAGCTTTGATATATGTAGCATGGCAGTGAAGAAATTTTTCTGATAGTCACATATCATCATGATTGCCGAATGAAATGGTGGTACCTTCTGTATCCCTCTTAGGTGGTTATACATCAGTCCAATAACTTGCATAGAAAATACTGCATACATTGGACTCCTAGTCTAGGCAATCAAGGATTAAGCTCTTAGGTGCTTTGAAATGTTGCTTGTCACTTGATGTGTCTGTGAATTAAGGCATATTAGTGCAAATGTTTTATCAACTATTTTTTCCTTAGCAAAAACTAAGGATGTTAAAATATTTGCCTTTTCTTGCATTATTTGAATATTTTCATTCCTGTCTATTGCAGACAGTAGTCATCAAGCAACTTGGGAAGAGAATAAGTACTTCAAAGTATTTCTAAAAAGAAGAAATAAAAAAATGTTAACTGAAGTTTGAGACTGATATCTATATTTAGTAGTCTTCCGAAATATTTTGCTCTGTAGCACTTTCCAAATGGACTAGTTCCCACTCATATATATAAGTGTCAAAGAATAATAACAATGACATGGTATCTATCAGGAATTAGCTAAGGTTCTGGGAGAAGTATAGCTGGACTACAGTAGCATTGTTCATTGGCTAATTAGCATTGCTGCCAGAGCTACTTAACTCTTCTGGAAACTACATTGCACTGATACAACAATATTGTTCTATTTCCAACACTAACTTGGGGTGCCTGTACCATACTCTGTTGTGTGGTGGAGATGAGCCATGTATTTTTTCTATTCTTGCTTGCACCTTATTTTTTTCTTTTGTGCAATGAAGGCCTTGCTCAGATCAGACGGCAGTCTGGCATCATCTTTACAACATATAACCTTATATGTTGCTTGCCTTTCTTAGTTTTGTTTTCTATTCTGGCATCTTTTAGAGTTTATTGATGTTTCTTTAATTTCTTTATTGTACGGCTCTTTGCATGTTAGTAATATGAGCTACTTAAGTATTTATTGTCTTTCCCCTTACCCCTCAGTCCCTTCTCATTTCAAGGTTCTCTTTCCTAAGAAATAAGATGGAGTCTATTGGGTCTCTCTCCTGTAAATGTCTATCACAGTATCACAGTATCACTCTGGTTGGAAAAGACCTTCAAGATAATCGAGTCCAACCACTACCCTAACTCTGCCACGTCCATCACTAAACCCTGTCCCCTGGCACCACATCTGTCTTTTTAGATGTCTCCAGGGATGGTGGCTCAACCACCTCCCCAGACAGCCTGGATGACCAAGTCCAACTCCTGCCCCAGAATAGGACAACCCCAAAATTCACACCATGTCCCTGAGGGCGTTGTCCAAATGCTTCTTGAATATTGTCAGGCTCGATGCCATTACTTCTTCCCTGGGGAGCCTATTCCAGTGCTCCACCACCCTCTGGGTGAAAAATCTCTTCCTAATGTCCAACCTAAACCTCCCCCTGCACGCCTTCCTACCATTCCCTCGGGTCCTGTCGTTGGTCACCAGAGAGAAGAGGTCAGCACCTACTCCTCCTCCTTCCCTAATGAGGAAGCAGTAAGCAGCGATGAGGTCTTCCCTCATTCTCCTCCAGGCTGAACAGACCAAGTGTCTTTAGTCGCTCCTCACACGGCTTCCCCTCTAAACCCTTCACCAACCTCGTGGCCCTCCTCTGGACACTCTCCAGTAGCTTTCTATCCTTTTTGTACCATGGCGCCCAAAACTGCACACAAGACTCAAGTTGGGGATGCACCAGTGCAGAGTAAAGTGGGAAAATCACTTCCCTCGACCGGCTAGCTATGCCGTGCTTGATGCACCCCAGGACTCGGTTGGCCCTCCTGGCTGCCAGGGCACACTGTTGGCTCATGTTCAAATTGCTGTCGACCAGAACTCCCAGATCCCTCTCCGCAGGGCTGCTCTCCAGCCTCTTGCTCCCCAACCTGTATGAAATATTGTCCTGGTTTGAGCCAGGATTAAGCCACTTTTACTGATTTTTTTTACTGATTTTTCCTTCAGTAAGCTTTCTTTTAACTAGCAAAGTGTTCCAACTAAGACTGATAACAAGTGCTGGAATGTTTTTCTAACTGCTGGGACTCCAAGGTCACATCTTTGCTCTGCCGGCTCAGACACTACCGGGAGATCTATGACCCCCCCATAGGAGGCTGTATTAGACAACAAAATTGGCCAGAGATATTCCATTCTATATATCTACGTAAGCTCAGAGGAACTTCAGAGATCACAGAAGACAACTTCCTTCCTGCTTCTTCTTCCCTTCTGTTCTGTCTGTGGCCGGTATCCGGGAAGGACTCCGTCCATCCATCACCATTGACCCCTAGGCTCGAGCTCTTCTGACCCTCATAACACTACACTCTCTCCGGCAGCAGTCTGGGACTTTTCGGGACTGTTCACAGCTAAGGAGAGTGCTGTGAGAGTTGCTGGGGGTGGGGGGAGGCAATAGGGGTTTTGTACATTGCCTTAATACATTTGAGCAATGTACCCTTGTGGCCAAGAAGGCCAATGGCATTCTGGGGTGCATTAGAATGGGTGTGGTTAGTAGGTCAAGAGAGGTTCTCCTCCCCCTCTATTCTGCCTTGGTGAGGCCGCATCTGGAATATTGTGTCCAGTTCTGGGCCCCACAGTTCAAGAAGGACAGGGAACTGCTTGAAAGAGTCCAGCGCAGAGCCACAAAGATGATTAAGGGA
>NC_067311.1:3619602-3645529 GCF_020740795.1 Apus apus | reverse complement strand
TCCACAGACAACTCACTATTATGATGATCTCCCTCATTTTCACTAAAAGGCTCTCTTTTCCTTTTATGCCACAGAACCTATGATTTTCCACACAACAAATAAACATTAACCCAATAACTGCAATAACCAGAATTACTACAAACTCTACTTAATCAGTTAGCATGGATCAATTTTAGTGCTTCTTCAGTTTAAGGCACAAGGGGTTTTCAGTTGGGTAGGCCCGCCACTGTTCTTTCTCAGGTGGAGCCTCTACTGGTCCTTTGAGTCGGGTATAATGAGTCCACCCTTTCTCAGCTGTCCGGATGGCAGTCTCTGTAGTCAACAGAACTTAAAATGGTCCTTCCCAGGTTGGTTGGAGTTTGGCTTCTTTCCAAGATTTAACCAGGACCCAGTCTCCAGGCTGGCATCGATGCTCTGCAGATTCCAAGGGCGGAGTCTGCGCCAAGAACCCTTGGTGCCTAAGGAAGGACAAAGAAGACCACAACCCGAGTATACAGTTCTTCAGAAAAACATCTTTAGTTTTAAACTGTGGAAGTCCATCACCTTTGCCTAAATATGGTAGTCCAAACAGCATTTCATAAGGTGACACCCCTATGTCACTTAGTTCATTAAATCCTGCAACACTTTGGAGGTAAAGTGACTTCCCTGATCTGAATCAATGTTTTCCACTATCCCATATCTGGGAACAATCTGTTCCAGGATTACCCTTGCCACTGTTGCTGCAGTAGCTGTATTGAGAGGAAATGCTTCTACCCACCCTGTTAGATGATCTGCTAGAACCAGCAAACATTTAGCTCTGCCTATCTTTGGTACTTGAATACTCTGAAAAGGTCTTAAAGCTAGAGCTCGTCTCCCTGTTGGTTGCCTTTTTAGCACCTTTTTGTTGATCTTTCTACAAACCATACATCCTTCACAAATTTGCTTAGCTATTGTATAAATTCCAATGCACCCATATTTTCATAGCACCAGGTCACACATGGCTTGTGTTCCGCAATGGCTACCTTGATGCAGAACAGCTAATATTTCCCTCATGGTCTGTTTATTTAACATTTCTCTATCATCTGGGAGTAACCATTTTTTTATTTTGTTTTGTTGCCCCCAGTTTCTTAATTGCCTCTTTTTCTTCAAAAATTGGAGTTGTCTTTAGAGCTGGCATCTCAGGAATGAGACAATTCATTGTTATTACTTTTGATTGCATGGCTGCTTCTCAAACAGTTTCATCTGCCAGCCTGTTACCTCTAGCTTGTGAGGAGTTTCCTTTCTGATGCCCATTAACATGCACTATTGCTGCTTCTTCTGGCAGCATCAAATTCTGCAACACTCGCTGAATAAGTTCTCTATGGGCCAACTCCTTCCCTTTACTGTTTACCAGTCCTTGTTCCTCCCAGATTTTCTTAAAGGTATGCACTACTCCAAAGGCATATCTGGAATCAGTATAAATTGTTCCTTCCTTGCCTTCTAACATCAGTAGTGCTTGGTTGAGAGCATATAACTCACATGTTTGGGCTGACCATCCATTAGGTAACCACCCCATTTTTTTTTTACTTTAGTGCTTATCCCTTTTACAATAGCATATCCATTGTGCCGCTTTCCCTGAATTACTTTTGCAGAACCATCTATAAACAACTGAAGTCCTGCATACAAAGGTATATCCTTAAGATCTGGTCGGACCTTGGTTTGGTATTTTATTAGGTCCAAGCAACTATGTTCTGAGTTTTCATTATCACCTTTTCATAAAAAGGAGGCAGGATTTATTTGATGTGGTGTGCTTACACTTAATTTCTCCCCAAAAGTTAAATTCTTGCTTTCTTCTGCCAAAAGGGCAGTTGCTGCCACTGCCTGCACACACTTTGGCCAACCCTGGGATACTGGATCTAAAAGTTTAGCCAGATAAGCCGCCGGCTGTCGCTTCCCCCCCCCCATTCTTCGGTGAGAACTCCCAGAGCTGCTCTTTTATCCACCGTGGCAAACAGACAAAAGGGTTTATCTAAGGATGGCAGAGCCAAGACAGGGGCCATTATTAGACTCTGCTTCAGTTCTTTGATTAGTTTTACTTTATCATTAGTCCAAATAAGAACATCAAGTTCCTCTTCTAATAATTTAAGATATAAATATTTTGTCTTTTGTGCATAGGCTTCGATCCACAGGCGACAATGCCCAATTAGACCTAGAAATTTTTTCAATTTCTTTTTTGTCCGGGGAAGTGGCAGATTTACAACTCCCTGGATTCTTTCAGGGCTAATCCTCCGCTTTCCTCCTGAAATAAAGTGTCCCAAATATTTAACCTCTTCCTCTACATATTGGAGTTTTGTCTTTGAGACTTGTAAACCCTGCTTATCCAAAAAATTTAAAAGTAAATTTGTGGCTTGTTTTATTTCTTGCCATTCCCTTATCTATTCCAGCCTTATCTTGTTCTGTTAATACATTCATAGAAATAACCATACATTCTGAGTGAGTTCTGATTTACAAGCCCAATTATATAATCATGTCCCTGACCAATAGGTTACCACCTGCCTCAGGAACATATAGCAACTGCCCCCGGGCTTTTCTATTCCCAATTTTAAGCGTTATAGGTTCAAATGTAAAAACTCCAAACTTTTCTCCCTCTATTCCTGCAACAAACACTAGTTGACAGGTTAACTTTAGCCCAGGAGGAACATAGTTTAAAAAAGTTCTGCTCGCTCCTGTATCCACCAAGAAGATTACCTCTTCTTCCTGGGGTCCCAACTTTATATTTATCAAGGGCTCTGGGTGGGACTGAGAGAACCCCTGAGTTTCAAGATGCATCATTGACATCACCCTCCCTTCTCTCTTCAAGTCTGGGCACTGCTTTTTAAAATGTCCCAGCTTGCCACAGTTAAAACATCCAGCTGAAGGGAGGTTATCGGACAATCCTTGCCCTGATAATTTCCTATTTCGTTCTGCACTTTTCACTCTCATTCTCCGTTCTCTCTTCCCTCGGCTCTGTTTTCACTCTCTCTCTCTCTCTTGCACTATGCCATTGTAAAAACCATCATTTTAACCTTCTGCTTTCTGCACCTTCTTTTCAATGTCCGGCCATGCCTTAGTAACAAAATGTACTTTTAACAAACCCTGGGCCACCGGATCCTCAGGGTTCATGCCCAAATATTTCCTCATCTGATCCCGTAACCTTTGTAAAATATCTGATGGGGACTCATCCTTCCCTTGCTGGAGTTCAAATGCCTTAATAAAATTTTGGGATCTCGGGGCAGCCTCTTTAATTCCCTGTATTTTTAGTTCTTTCAGGTCTTTCATATTATTCTGGTGTACAGGGTTATTATTATTCCAACTGAGATCCACATTGGGGAATTTCTGCTCTGCGGGAACTACCCCTTGCTCGGGAGGGTTCCTCCTTTTCCATTCTTGCAGAGCCGCCCGTCTAATCATTCCCCGTTCTTCTCCACGAAACAGAATATTCATGATGGACATTAATTCTGCCCAGGAATAATTAGGACCCAAAAATTGATCTAATTGTTCAGATAAGCCGACAGGGTCCTCAATCAATGATTTCATTTCCTTTTTAAAGTTCTGTACCTCAGTGCTTGTCAGCGGGGCACTGACATATCCCACCTGTCCGGGACCAAGAGGTACTTCCCGGAGGCAAAACATAACTTCCACTGAGCCTGCCCGTCAGTGGTTGCCCCCTTGTATGAAAAAACTCTCCAAATCTCTTTTACATTGTTCCAATTCTCTTCTCAATTTTGAAAAATTTGTCAAAGGGGAAGCACTTGCAGCACTTGCAGCTTCCTTGTAAGTGCTGTCACAGTGCTCAGGGTGCTATAAAGGGGGAGAGGAATTCACAGGAGTGTGTGAAGTAGAGGAATGATTTACAACACTCTCCTGGGGCTTAGGATTGTGAGGAGGTGGGGGAAAGTTAACAGGATGGTCCTGGGGACGCTCTGTAATCCAGCACAGAACATACTCACACTCCTTCAAAGAAAAAGGAATTTTTGCATTCACACAGAAAAGCAAATCCTGGCACAGCCAGCTATTATCCGACCCATACTTCGGCCAAAAATACATGCCGCCCCTGTATGGGCTTCCATGTTCAGATAAACACACAATAGTTTATCATCGTTTTCTTATTTTTCCGTTTAGTACCTGACATGTCTTCTCAGTACTTCCCAGTACTGCAGCATCCTCCCTAAAGGACTGTATGGAGGAATCGCTCCCGAGGATATTCCCTTATCCTCCCTAGGCCTAGCGCTTTTATTTCATTCCCGAGACTCTCCTTGCACTCTTTTACTCTCGCTTCGTCCTTCTCCGGCTGTTTTCCTCGCGGAAGAACAGAACCGCGAAGTTGGACTCCGCACTCGCTTCGTACTAATGTACGTCTCACTCACACACACACATACAAGTCTCAAACCACCAGGGTGATACTTAACAGTCAGTTTTCTCACCCCGGCCCCGACCACCAAGGCAATACTTAACAGTCAATTTTCTCACCTTGGTCCGTGCACAGAGTCTGCCTGGTCGATATCAGGGCGCCTACTTTCCTTTATTTCCCCCTCTGTGGTTCATGGGATCTGTTTATAACCAGTCTCGGGTCTTGGTCAGTCTCCTTGGAGCCAGCGCCACCGATCCACGGAACCGCTGAAATCAACGGGGTGCACCTTTCCGTTCTTCGGAGACGACGACGACTCCCTGGATGATGACTTCGATCCCGGACAAATCCCCCCAAATTTGTGAGAAACGTTTGTCGCGCCAATGAGCAGGCCCACACAGATCCTTCAGCGAAGCACAGTTTATTTACATCCTTGCAAGAATGGGTGACCTAAGCAAGTAGGCACACCTATAGCAAGGTGAATAACGGTTTATATTCCCTATTCCCGACGCAAAATTCCCTCTCCTGTTTCCCCACTGGCTGAGTACTCCAGGGTTTACAGCCTATTCGACGCTTCAAATTATCCTATAAGTTTCCTGCCCCTGTTTACACATTCAATTCTAGCAGTTTACTTTTTATCTTTTAAGGTAAAATTTTGACCTTTCTTGCCCCCTTGGCTGTCTTCCCAATTAACAATCTACTGGTGTCATCCTGCCCTGAGGAGCAACATAGAAGTAGCTTTGTTTGGCCTTATCTTGGGCCATAAATCCTTCTCCATGTTCAGATCCCCCAGATGGAGCCCAATTAAGTCCCTCAGTTTCTTGGCCCATAAACCACTCCAGGTGTCATTGGAATGTGTAGATATCTCTCAAACAAACAATTATATTCCTATATGTGGTCCTAACATAAATGTGGTCAAACAAACTATATGTGGTCCTAACACTAGAATATATATATATATGTGAACCAAACCAACACTACGTTTCTAACACTAGAATGCAAAATCAACACTACATTTCATTTCTAACAAGATCAAGAGCTGGGAGATTCAGCTTGAGAGAAAATGGAGACGTAAAATTGAACCTGCTACTTCCATTACCAACATAAATCTTTCCATTCACTTTAGGATCTGTACTGTAACTGTACACATACAGTGCCCCCATAAAGATCAGTATCATAAACCCTAAGATCACTAGGCTGGTAATTATATGGTTGATTGTGGCTACAGTTATTTTGATAAACCATAAAACAATAGCAAGAGCAGCTACACAGAGCAGTATGCGCTCGGCTGCATGCCACATGTACAATTGCTTGTTGGGAAGAAGGTCCAGCAGAAACGTTACAGAAAGTGTCTGTTCAGTTTTCAATCTGTCATTAAATTCAGCAATAGTTTTTCTCATTGCTATGTGAGGGATTGTCGCGGGCCGGTATTGGGGGGCTACCGGCTGTCAGGATGGTTCCGCGACTTCCCCCCCCCAGTGTGGAGAGGTTTGTGAATGAGACCGAGGGTCACACGTGGCGTTCGCCTCTCACAGAGGAACGGCCGCTGCGGGACCGTATCTTAGAGGGTAGGTTAGAATACCCTCCCACCACGCTCACAAATTGCTACTTAGACCAATGTTTAGTTTACGAATTAATCGGTTTATTAAGGGTCAACACAAATTAAGGGATCAAGGTTCAGGAGAGGTTGTCTAGGTGTATATTGGAAAAGGGATTCCTAGGTACTATGGTCTTATTAAAGGCACACTCCGAGGAGGAGTGTAAAATCAATGGAGTGAAAGGGTAGGAGTTGAGCCCGGCAGGAGAGTTAGAGCGTGTGTGTGTGTGTGTATTTACCCTCCTTCCGTAGCGCGTGGTTCCCGGGATGCGGCTGGCAGGCTCGGCAGGAGATCCGTGGGGGAGCCGGCTTCCCGGTAACCGGGGCGACCCTCCCAGCAGCAGCAGCTGCGGCAAGCACGGCTTTAGTCCCGAAGTAGGTGGCGAATGCAGGCTGGGCAAGCTCCTACTTTGGTCCGGTTTGGTTTAGGCTGGGCAGGCAGGGTCCCCGGGGAGCGGGCACGATCCCCCGCGGAGCGGGCACAGGCGCCCCCCCCCCCCCCATTTCCGCTTCTCCGGGCAGCGGTCGCGGGGCAGCCCCCCCTTCCCTCTCGGCTCCTCCGGACAGCGAGGCTGGCGTTCCAGGCAGGTCCAGGTACTGCAGCAGGGTCTCGTCCCGGTCAGGCAGAGAGCCGCGGCCTGCGGATCTTGCCCTCTTTTATAGATCAGAAATCACTGTTAGAGAAAGTACCACTGTTCAAATTAGCCAATTAGCGCTGGCCAAGTACGTGCTCTGTTAGAGGCATCTTTAACCTATTGTCCATCCTTCTGCCAGTTATCGCAACCCTCATGCTGTCCTTCCTACTGTGGAGTTACCTGGTAGAACAAGAGGCCTGTTCCATCCTGTCCTTGGCTAAATCAGTAAAAAGCCACCACTCTTGCTTTGCTGGCTTGAAAGGCATTTTGTTTAGTCTTATGTGGGGGGAGAGAAGATGGACCGTTCTCCACAGGGATTCTTCCCATCAGAGATGGAATTTTAAACACTCCCAATTTGTGAGAATTTATAATCTGGGCTTAATATCGAGCCCCACATTTAGCACCAATATATTGGCACAGATTGTCTCAGGATCAGCAATTAAACGAGAGACAACAATGCTCTCGTTCCCCTCACCTATCCCCCAGGTAGGGAAGGAGAGAGAGAACCGAGGGGGAGAGACTTTACTGGATTGAAAACTAAACTACACAGCTTTAATTAAACACTAATGATGAAAGAAAATATGTACAATTACATACAAATGAGTTCAGGAACGTGCAAAACCCTACTGCCTCCCCCTACCCCCCAGCAACTCCCATAGCACTCTCCTTAGCTGTGAAAAGTCTGAAACTCCCGGACCACTGCCGGAGAAAGTGTAGAGTTATTATGGTCAAAGGATGCACGAGCCTAGGGGTCGACAGTGGTGGATGGATGGAGTCCTCCCTGGACGCTGGCCATGGATGGAAGAGAAGGGAAGAAGAAGCAGGAAAGAAGTTGTCTTGTGTGGTCTCTGACCTTCCTCTGAGCTTACGTAGATATATGGAATGGAATATCTCTAGCCAATTTTGCTGTCTGTCTAACTCAGCCTCCTACAAGGGGGTCATAGGTCTCCCGGTAGTGCATGAGCAAGAAGAGCAAAGACATGACCTTGGAGTCCCGGTAACAACATAAATATTCCAGTGTTCCAGTTCTAGCTGGAACACTTGCTGTTAGTTAAAAGAGAGCTTACTGAATGAATAAAACATCAGTAAAAGGAAAAGTGGCTTCATCCTGGCTCAAACCTGGACATCGTCCACCATCACTCCTAAGTTTTCAATCTATCCTCCACCCAGCCTGTATTTGTGCTTGGGATTGCTTCAGCCCAGGGGCAGGACCTTGCACTTGACCATGTTGAACTTTATGAGGTTGGCACAGGCCCACCTCTCCAGCCTGTCAAGGTCCCTCTGGATGGCCTCTCTTCCCTGCAGCATGTTTACCACATCACACAGCTTGGTGTCATCAGCAAACTTGCCGAGGGTGCACTTGATCCCAATGTCCATGTAACCAACAAAGATATTAAATAGCACCGGTCCCAGCATCAACCCTTGAGGAATGCCACTCATCACTGATCTGAATTTGGACATTGAGCTGTTGACCACACGTCTTTGAGTGTGACCATCCATCCAATTCGTCATCCAATGAGTATGTATGGAATGAGTACACCAAGTTGTATACAAATTGAGACAGAAGATGTTTTATGTTAAGGATGTATCCTGTTTGTATATTTATTTATTTTTTATTTCAGACAATAGATACCACACACATTTTAATAAAGACCTACAAGACCCCTCTGACCTTGCAAAAAGTTACAGGTATCCCTACAGTCAAACTGCGCATGCACAGCAGAGCAAGTCAAGCACACCTTCTACGGAAAGTGTACAGGAGTCTCTCTGATGAAAGATGGGACTATGTTTTTATCAAATAAAGTGATTGCCTGCTGTCATTTAACTACTTAGCCGTGCCTCCAAAATCCTCTACTGGAGAACAAAAGGTTGAAGGTGGTGAAGGGATCGGGAGCACAGGTAGTGTTCTCATCAATCCTTCTGGTCAAAGGGAAAGGGCTGGGAAGGGCTGACTGAGTTGGAAAAGTTAATGAATAGTTACAGGAGTGGTGCCAGAATGACAGCTTCGGCTATGTTGCAAACGGGATGGGATGGCAGTCGAGATGCCTATTGAGAGATGGAGTGTCCTGCTACAGGCTACATAGACCATAGGACTCACTTTGAAAAAAACTGGTCTCTTGGGGGCTGATGGGGTTCATTTGTCAGAGAAAGGGGAGAGAGTCTTTGGCCAGGGGCTGGCCAATTTAGTTAGGAGGGCTTTAAACTAGTGATGCCAGGGGAGGGGACCCTCAAGTCATCCCACACCCACCACAATGAGAACAGAGCCAGTAACATATGCCCTGGGTCTGCAGGAGGATTGCAGGCCAACAGGAAAGCATCTGACCTGCAAATTGTTATCCCACCAGCACGACTGCTTTGAAGGGGGACCATCTTAAATGCTTCTATGCAAATACACAGAGCATGGGGAGTAAGCGGGAGGAACTGCAGATATGTGCATGCCTGCAAGGCTATGATGTTATTGGCATCACTGAGATGTGGTGGGATGACGACTACGACTGGAGTGTGGGGATTGTTGGGTATAAGCTCTTCAGGAAGGACAGGCAGGGCAGAAGAGGAGAGGGTGTTGCCCTCTACATCAATGACCAGTTGGAGTCTGTGGGGCTCCATCTGGGAATGGAGGAGGAATTGACTGAAACCTTATGGGTCAGGGTTAAAGGGAAGACAGGAACAGGACATGTCATAGTGGGGGTCTGCTACAGGCCTTCAGATCAGGATGGCCGAGCAGATGAGGCCCTCTACAGGCAGATAGGAGCAGCCTCTCACTCACAGGCCCTGGTCCTCATGGGAGATTTCAACGACCCTGACATCTGCTGGAGGGACAACACAACAAAGCACCATCAATCCAGGAAGTTCCTGGAGTGCATTGATGACATCTTCCTCCTCCAAATAGTAGAGGAACCAACAAGAAAAGGTGCTTTGCTGGACCTTGTTCTTACCAATAGAGACAGGCCTGGTTGATGATGTAAAACTTAATAGGAGACTAGGCTGTAGAGACCATGACATGGTCAAATTCAGGACCTTTAGGGCAGCAAGGAAGGAGTGAAGCAAGCTCACTACCCTCAACTTCAAGAGAGCAGATTTTGGTCTCTTCAAGGATCTGCTTGGTAGGGTACCATGGGACAAAGCCCTGGAGGGAAGGGAAGCCCAGGAAAGCTGGTCCATATTCAAGGACCACTTCCTCCATGCCCAGGAGCAATGTGTCCCAACAAAGAGGAAGGCAGGCAGGAGAGCCATGAGGTCTGTATGGATGAGGTTTTGGACAGTTAAATATAAACCCAAGGTATACAGAGAGTGGAAACAGGGCCAGGTATCCTGGGGGGAGTACAGACAAGTTGTCAGAGAAGCAAGGGATCGGGTAAGGAAGGCCAAAGCACAGATAGAATTGGACCTGGCCAGGGATGTTAAGAATAACAAGAAAGGTTTCTACAGGTATGTCAGCAATAAGAGGAAGACAAGGGAAACTGTGGGCCCGCTTCAGAAGGAAACCTGGCTGTGCAGGACACAGAGAAGGCTGAGGTACTCAATGTCTACTTTGCCTCATTCTTCACCGACAAAGGCTCTGGTCACAGCATCCAAGTTAGAGAAGGCGAAGGCATGGACTGTGAAAAGGAACATCTCCCCACTGTAGGAGAAGAGCGGGTTCATGACTATCTGAAGGGCCTGAAGGTGCACAAGTCTACAGAACCTGATGGGATTCATCCATGGCTCCTGAAGGAACTGGCCGATGAAGTTGCAAAGCCGCTGTCCATCATATTTGAAGAGTCCTGGCAGCCTGGAAAAAAATCCCCACTGACTGAAAAAGGGGAAACATAACTCCCGTTTTCAAGAAGGGAAAAAAGGAAGACCCAGGGAACTACAGGCCAGTCAGTCTCACCTCCGTGCCAGTCAGTCTCACCTCTGTGCCTGGTGAGATCATGGAGCAGATCCTGCTGAAGGCTCTGCTAAGGCACATGGAAAACAAAGGGGTGATTGGTGACAGCCAACACAGCTTCACCAAGGGCAAATCCTGCCTGACAAATTTGGTGGCTTTCTACAATCGGGTCACAGCATCGGTGGGCAAAAGAAGAGCAACCAATGTCATCTACCTGGACCTGTGCAATGCCTTCGACACTATCCCACACAACATCCAGGTATCAAAACTGGAACAGTACAGATTCAATGGATGGACCACTCATTGGATAAGGAACTGGCTGGATGGTCACACTCAGAGTCATGATCAATGGCTTGATGTCCAGATGAAGACCTGTGATGAATGGTGTTCCCCAGGGTTGGTAGTGGGACCAGTGCTATTTAACATCTTTGTCAGCAGCATGGACAGTGAAATTGAGTGCACCCTCAGCAAATTTGCTGATGACACCAAAGTGTGTGGTGAAGCCGACATGCTGGAGGGAAGGGATGCCATCCAGAGGTACCTTGACAGGCTTGAGAAGTGGGCTTGTGCAAACTGCATGAAGTTCAACAAGGTCAAGTGCAAGGTCCTGCACCTGGGTCTGAGAAATCCCAAGCACAAATACAGGCTGGGTGGAGAATGGATCAAAAACAGTCTGGAGGAGGAGTTGGGAGTGATGGTGGATGAGAAGCTCAACATGAGTCAGCAGTGTGCACTCACAGCCCAGAAATCCAACCATGGGCTGCATCAAAAGAAATGTGGCCAGCAGGGCCAGGGAGATGTTTCTCCCCCTTTACTCCATTCTTGTGAGACCCCACCTGGAGTACTGTGTCCAGTTCTGGAGCCCCCAACATAAGAAGGACATAGAACTCATGGAGAAAGTCCAGAGAAGGGCCACAAAGATGATCCAAGGGCTAGAGCACTGGCTGAGAGAGTTGGGGCTGTTCAACCTGGAGGAGAGAAGGCTCTGGGGAGATCTTATAGCGGTCTTCCAGTGCCTGAAGGGGGCCTATAGGAAAGCTGGGGAAGGACTTTTTACAAGAGCATGTAGTGATAGGACAAGGAGGAATGGATCGAAACTGGAAGAGGGGAGATTTCAGTTAGACATTAGGAGGAAATTATTTAGTGTAAGGGTAGTGAGACACTGAAACAGGTTGCCCAGGGAAGTTGTGGAAGCCCCATCCCTGGAAGTGTTCAAGGCCCGTCAAGCAGAGGGGTTGGAACTAGATGATTTTTAAGGTCCCTTCCAACTCAAACCATTCAATGATTCTATGAAAGGGAAGACAGAAGGAAAAAAAAACAACAAGAAAGCCTTTTCCCTCATTAAGCAAATTATTTTTTAATCTATCCATTCTTGTTTGGTTTCTGTTTGGCCTAGCTGGAGCCAGGCTGGGCTCCGTGTTTTTCAGTACAGGAGAGCAGCTAGTGTCACACACATCAACTTGGCCTTCTACTGGTACTTTCAAGATTGTTACCAGTTCAGAGTTTGCTTTCCATTGAAACTCCAACTCCAGGCTAAAGGCAGTGAAGCTGAGAGACAAAGAGCAGTTGAATCACAAAGGGAAATTGAGGCAGGCACACTGAGGTAGAGCATCCTGCTACAATTTCCAGATCCTCCCAAACATATGAGCAAACCAGATTTATCCGTCACACAGTTCTGCTTTGTGTTTGAGACTTTGTTATTACTCTACCAAAAAATGGAAGGCTCAGCACACTTTTTTCACTGCTTTTCCACCTCCCTAGGTGTATAGTCTCTACCGCACAACTGGTGCTAGTTTTGAGAAAGCACAGCAGGAATTTGCAACTGGAGTGATGTCCAACAAAACTGTACAAACTGCTGCAGCCAACGCCACATCAGCAGCAGCCGCCAGTGCAGCTCAGAGTGCATTCAAGGGTAACTGAGTTTAGAGAAATATAAAGTCATGATGATTCTCTTTGATTGTACTTTACTTTCCAGTCACTTATTATATTCCCTAAAAACATAGATGAAAATATACACAGCATGTTTGTTTGTTCTGCAGCTGTGCATGAGTAAAATGGGAATTGTTTTATTTTATTATCAATTTATTTATTTTAAAAAGATAACCATTCTCTGCCCTTTTTCAAAATTTTGCATTCTAGAATATAAAGACTTCTATGTTTTATGGAGGATAATTAATTTCAACAATTGGCCTGAGAATAAATTGTTGTATATAATGATCAAATAAATAAATAAATAAATAGATCAGTAGGTTTTTAGTGGCTCACTCCAGTATTTTTTTTTTTACTTCAGGAAAGCACTATGGATATTTTTTTTTTTCTTTTTAAGAACTGTTTTCCCCATTTCTGCTATAAGAAGTGGGGTAAACAGAGATGTAGAGAGTTAGGTTTGGCAACTGCTTTTGCAATTTCAACTGCTGGAGGAAAAATTTAAGTAGGATAGATATTATATATTTTTGTGGTTTTTGTTTTGTTTTTTGGGTTTTGATTTTTGGGGGTTAAGTCTTTTTGTATAAACCTGTACATTTGCATGAATACTGTTGAGTTATCTGATCTTGTTTAAATAGTGTTTTGGTCCAGAATTTACCTGCACCACTTTATAGTGCTTGTTTGTATCAATTTCCATGGAGTATTCTCTACCTGTGCGAAATTACTATGATGCAGAAACCTTCTCTGTAATAGAATGTGTAATGCAGTGTACAGTTTAAGGAAGTTAACTGATGGTTTCAATCACAAAGATAAATTATTATATATTTGCTATTTTTAATTTCAGTATTCATGCCTTGGGGTAATTATTTTGCTGGAAAAGAAACAAATATTGATTTTAGAACACTAGTTTCATGCCTCTCTTCCCTCTTACATGGAGTGGTATTTTTGTTGTGTTTGGCATTTTAAAATATTTTTTATAGTGTAGATTTGTGCTTAACAGTGGTATTAAATCTTTAGCCTCACCAGTCACCCTGTTTTCTGCCTGTCCAAAAATCTAAATATACAGTATTTGATTTTTTACCAGGAATATTGTCTAAAATAAAGCTTTTTAAGCAATGGCATTTAACAGATATATTATTTCATTTTAATGTAACTCAGCCATCTCTGTGATTTGATTTAAGATGGAAAAAAAAAAGCTTTGAGTTGGAAAAATGAGAAATCTTCATCTTTCACAAAGTTAAAATTTATCTCATTGAAATGGAGGCCTAAGAGGTTAAATTGGTGCTGTGGAACTGAACAATCCATAACGGTATGTACCATCAAAATATTCTAGAACTGAATCAGGTCTTACTACAAAGTGATGTTTCCCTCCATTGAAGGCTATTTGATATTCTTGGATTGCCTCATGAGTCTTATGCACAAATACTTGTTTGCTTTTTTTAACTCTTTTTTTGAAAATTAAATCAGGAAGGGGCTACATCTCACAACCTGTATTAGTACACGCTGTAGCTGAAATTAATTCAGCTCTTAAGGTGAATTACCTTTAGTAAGACTGAACATAAAATTCTGAATGTGGACAAATTTTCATAGATTAATTCCTTGTCACTACAGAGTATTCATAACAACATAAGAGCATTACAAAAATAAAACCCTTAACTTAATCCCTGGATCAGTATTGTACTGTTAGTATGAAGTCCCTATTAGTCTCCTTTCTTTTACTGATTTCTTTAAATCCAACTTGAATTGGGATAAATGCAGTAGTTTCACCTATGCTGAAGTTCTTATCAATGAATATACTTGCTTCTAAATATTCTCTGCATCATGAAGTTAAGTCATTTAACTATTCTGTGTAATAGGGACTCTAAAGTTCTATACTAGGGAACATGCTAGCATTGAACTTAAATTTGTGTGAAATGTTATTAAAAGCTTTCCAGACAAAAGCCACAATTTTCAGTTCAGATCAGGCATCACACTTCTAGCAGCTATATATCAAGATTGTTCTTATAATATTTTTAATTTGATGGTTGTATCTAGGAACTCTACTATGGATTACTTTTCAACCTAAATTTAAGCAATTCTCTTGGATATGAATCCTAGGGACATCATCCTTACAATTTAATTTAATTTTTAAAATTGCACGATAACATACATTGCCAGAATATATTCTGGGGAAATAAACCACATGAGGAATAAAATCTGAATTTGGCAGGTAATTTTCCACCAAATGTTTAACTTCTCTTTGAGAAAACATTTGATGTTCCACGTATAGGGATTGTTGTTTATTAATGTCATGGGTTGAATGTACAGATTTAAACCTCCTAAGTGAAATTCAAGGTTCAGTTACATGTGAATTGTTTAAACCAGAAATCTCTGATATGTTGCAGCCCAAAAGGAAGGGAGACATTTGAGTTTAGCTTTGACAACAGAAGGCTGATACTTGTTAAAATATTTTGTACCTAACTAAAACTAGATTTTACAGTTGTCATGACCTGGATTGGGGCAACCCAGGGAGATTCAGATTGGAACCCCTTGCTTTCTGTACTTCTCAGAGAGGAGTCTACATGTGGCTGGATCCAATCTTAGTCTCAGATCTGGACCTCCCAGGGAGTGATTAAAATGTTACAGTCTGAGAAAATGCTTGACCATCAGATACCCCTTGACCAGATTAAGATGAAATGACACTCAAGGTCTCTATTTGAACATTAGCTTTAATTACAACTATAGAAGGAATACTGATACTTTGATTATTAGATAAGCTCAGGCTGTGTAATCATAAAGGCTTATACTTCAATTATAGAGGTCACAATACATATATGCTCAAGCTGCATGACCTGGGAAAAAAATCATGGTAGGCCTTGTGTTACTTAATGATTTTAGGAAGGAAGTGAAAGAGAATGAAAGAGAATGAAAGAGGGGATAGGAGAAGAAAAGCTAGAGAGAGAGATGACAGAAAATCACTGATCCTGGATCCGGCGTTGGTCTGGTCAACGGGGGAGTGTTGGTGTCAGTGAAACTCCCAAAGCCCACCATCACAGCTCCTCATTTTATAGGCCTGTTTCCTTTAGGCAATTCTTTTACAACAGATGAGTAAACTTGGTTGAGTCATATCACCCTTGAGCAACTGGAGTGGACATCCACATCCTCTGCTGCTCCATCATTCTCTATATGGTTGTCTCCATCCTCTCAACTGTCATTTCCATAGGCCTCAGACAGTCCTTTACAATGCAAACAAGGTTTTGTTTGAGGGCTTACAATGGTGTTCCCACACAACTTCCTATAACAGGCCCTGAGGGCTGGTCCCTCACAACACTATTAATAACTATTAATTAGAGTATGGCACCCACTTCAGTTGTCATTTTGTAGTATTATGGCAAACTGAGTACAAAGTATGAAGTTTAAACACTGGAATGTCTGTAATAATTGATCTGTGATTTAGGAGTTGGTTTTATCTGGAGGATGTTTGTATATTTTGTAAATTACTAACAATGCTCTGCCATCCTGGTGAACATCATGGTTCTCTATAAATGCACTTTTGTCCCTCCATTGCATGTCTGAGTAGTTCAGAAGTTTTGTATATTTATTGTATTAACACAGTGTCATAGAATAAAAAAATACTTTTTTTTCCCGGATGTTTGCTCTGTATAGTTTTGAACAATATAGGGATTCTTCATTTAAGGGTCAGGCTAACATGCAGGGTGGCTGATTTATGTAAAAGTCACACTTAGTTTTTTATTATTCTGTATATAAATGCTGCAATTCTGCTGAAATGGGAAAGCAAAATGTCCCCTATCAAAATAATACATTAGGGTAACAAGAATAAGTCTACTCAACTGTTATGAAGAAAATTCTTAAACCATTGCAACCCACTTTATTGTGCAGTAAACTTAAGAGGGTTAAAATCTAAACAATTTCTGTCATTACTAAATGAAATTCTACAGGTATTAAGTGAATCCTACAAGATTATTGAAAGTAAAATGAAGTTGCTGAAAATAGCATTGCTTTGGTACTGTTTATTTCCCTAATTTCTGTCTATGAATTGACACTTCTGTATCACTTTTCTGCTTTTTGGGAGGGGCACTATCACAGTCCATTGATTATTATTTTTTTTCATATCATATGAACTGTAACACCTGCTTTCTAGTACTGAATTTATTATCAGGGTTTTTTTGAAGGGCAAAATGAGTTCATCTAGACCGCTGTGACTTACTTAGGTTTCCAAATAGATAATACTAAGCACAGTGCTCTGAGGTACAGTTGGGATTATTTTGGAAGTTTTTGAAGACACCCACACATGCATGCATCATTTAGTAGTGAAATTCTTCATCAACTTGATCTGTTTCCTTGTAATTTCTAGGGTGGCAGTGGCAGCAGACTAAACAGTTTTTGAACTTTCTTGGAAAGGGAAAGCACAGTTGTGCAACACGATACAGTTGTGTTTTATTATTAGAATTTTTGCACAATTTAAGTGCTGTTCTGGGGAAATAATTCCCCTGAATCACACAGGCACTAATTTGAGAAATGTCACAGTTTATCACTGGGCTGGCAATTAAACAAATGACAGATGCTCTCTATTAACCCCTCTCCCTTTCCCCATGGGGAAAATATGTACAAATATGTACAAAACCACTATCGTGCCTAACCCCCCCCAATAACACTCACATCACCACTGAGGCTGCAGGGCAGGCTCTGGAAATGTTCCAGACTTGACTCCTGGAATCAGCAGCAGACTGAAGCTAGATGCAGGAATGCACAGATTCAGGAACACACAAATCAGGATCAAAGGCAGACCAACAAACAGAATCCTCCTAGAACACTGGCCATAGATGAAGAGAACTTGACCCTTGTGATCCCTCAAATTTATACTGAGTATGATGTGTGTGGCATGGAATGCTTCTTTTGGTCAATTTTGGTCACCTGTCCGGCCCACTCCTCCCCCAAAGGAGGGTCACAGGTGTGACCCCTTTTTTCCCTTCTGTTTCCAGACTATAAGATGTTTTTCAGACCCAAGCAGAGACCTTGGTTCTGCATAACATTCTCTTAGCTGTAACTATAAACATCAAGCATTATCAGTCCTAGAAACAGGCAATGGCTGAATCATAGAATCATTTAGGTCAGAAAAGACCTTTAAGATCATCGAGTCCAACCTTTAATGCTACTTTACCATGTTCACCCTAAACCATATCCCCAAGTACCACATCTATATGACTTTTAAACACATCAAGGGACGGTGACTCAACCACCTCTCTGACTAGCCTGTTCCAATGCCTGACAACCCTTTCAGAGAAAATTTTTTTTCTTAATGTCCATACTAAACCTCTCCTGTGTAGCTTTAGGCTGTTCCCTCTCATCCTATCACTCCTTTTCTTTAGACTAAATAGCCCCAGTTCCCTCAGCTGCTCTTCATAAGACTTGTTCTCTAGGCCTTTCACCAGCCTAGTTGCTCTTCTCTGCACTCGCTCCAACACCTCAATGTCTTTCTTGTATTGGGGGTGCTAAAAACTGAACACAATACTCAAGGTGGGGCCACAACAAGGTCAAGTACAGGGGGGGAGGCTCACTTCCCTAAACTATTTCTAATACAAGCCAAGATGTCATTGACCTTCTTGGCCACCTGCGCACAGCACTGGCTCATGTTCAGCCAGCTGTCAATCAACACCCACAGGTCCCTCTCTGCTAGGCATCTCTCCAGCCACTCTTCCCCAAGCCTGTAGTGCTGCTGGGGGTTGTTGTGGCCAAAGTGCAGGACCCGATATTTGGCTTTATTGAAACTCATACAATTGGTCTCAGCCCATTGATCAAGTCTGTCCAGATCCCTCTGCAGAGCCTCCCTGCCCTCAAGCAGATCAACGCTCCCACCCAACTTAGTGCCATCTGCAAACTTACTGAGAGTGCACTCTATCCCCTCAACCAAGTCATCAATAAAGATGTTAAACAGGAGCAGCCCAAGCACTGGGCCCTGGGGAACACCACTCGTGACCAGCTGCCGACTGGATTTAACACCATTGAACACAATTGTCACGGTTTTACTCAGGATTGGCAATTAAACCAATGACAACAGTGCTCTCGATACCCTCCCCCAGGTAGGGAAGGAGAGAGATAATGAAGGAGAGACACTATCTGGATTGAAAACTAAACTAGACAGCTTTAATTTAAAAACTAATGACAAATGAAAATATGGACAATTCTATACAAGTATGTTCATGAGTGTGCAAAACCCCTATTTCCTCCCCCCACCCCGAGCAACTCCCACAGCACTCTCCTTAGCTGTGAGCAGTTCTGAAATGTCTCGGACCACTGCTGGAGAGAGCGGCAGAGCAGACAGGAGCTGAGGGTAGAGTTATGAGGGTCAGGAATGCACGAGCCTAGGGATCAATGGTGATGGATAGACAGAGTCCTCGCCAGATGCTGGCAATGAACAGAAGAGAAGGGAAGAAGAAGCAGGAAAAATGTTGACTTCCATGATCTCTGACCTTACACCAAGCTTACGTAGATATATGGAATGGAATACTTTGGTCAATTTTGCTGTTCGTCTAGTCCACCCCCCCCTACGGGGGTTACAGATATGACTCTTCTGCTCTCTGTAGCATCCCTGAGGTGGCAGAGCAAGAAGCGAACTTGGCGTCTCAGCAGTAGCATAAACATTCCAGCGTTATCAGTCCACTAGTGGGAAAGCTTGCTGCTAGTTAAGAGAGCTTACTGAAGGGAAAAAAAAAACAACAGTAAAAAGAAAACTGGCTTCATCCTGGCTCGAATCAGGACAATTCCATGCTCTACCAATTCTACTAGTGTGGCAAAAATGGGTATTCTCACCCAGAGTTAGATTCCCTTGAGGTACAGATTGTACTTCTCTGTCCTCCATCATCACACACCAAGTATGTCCAAGCCCTTGAGCAAAAGCAACCCCACGAATGGGTTTGCCTTTGCCTGAAGCAGGAAAAAACCCCAAACACTTCTCCCCAACAGATTCCTTTCATATACCATAGGGACTTTATCCCCATCTTCTGTATCACAGAATCACAGAATCTTAGGGGTTGGAATGGACCTCGTAAGATCATCTAGTCCAACCCCCCTGCCAGAGCAGGGTCACCTAGAGTACATCACACAGGAAGGCGTCCAGGTGGGTTTTGAATGTCTCCAGCGAAGGAGACTCCACAACCTCTCCAGGCAGCCTGTTCCAGTGCTCTGTCACTCTCACAGTAAAGAAGTTTTTTCTCATGTTTACGTGGAACCTCCTATGCTCCAGTTTGCACCCACTGCCCCTAGTCCTATCACTGAACATCACTGTAAGAAGCCTGGCTCCATCCTCCAGACACTTGCCCTTAACATATTTGTAAATACTGATGAGGTCACCCCTCAGTCTCCTCCAAGCTAAAGAGACCCAGCTCCCTCAGCCTTTCCTCATAAGGGAGATGTTCCACTCCCTTCATCATCTTTGTGGCTCTGCGCTGGACTCTTTCAAGCAGTTCCCTGTCCTTCTAGAACGGAGTACAGGGGCACGATCACCTCTCTACTCTGGCTGGCCACACTATTCCTAATGCAGGCCAGGATGCCGTTGGCCTTCTTGGCCACATGGGCACACTGCTGGCTCATGTTAAGTCAGCTGTCAACCAGCACCCCCAGGTCCTTTTCCACCATGGAGCTTTCCAACCACTCATCCCCAAGCCCGTAGCTTTGCATGGGGTTGTTGTGACCAAAGTGCAGGACCCGGCACTTGGCCTTGTTAAACCTCATACAATTGGCCTCGACCCATTGACCCAGTCTGTCCAGGTCTCTCTGCAGAGCCTTCCTACCCTCGAGGAAATCGATACTTCCCCCCAGCTTAGTGTCATCTGCAAACTAATTTAGGAAGCACTCAATCCCCTAATCTACGTCATTAATAAAGATATTGAACAAGACTGGACCCAAAACTGAGCCCTGGGGGACACCACTGGTGACCGGCTGCCAACTGGATCCAGCCCCATTCACTACAACTCTCTGGCTTGGCCAGCCAGCCAGTTTTTTACCCAGCAGAGAGTGTACCTGTCTATGCCATGAGCCACCAGCTTCTCTAGGAGAATGTTGTGAGAGATGGCATCAAAGGCCTTTCCAAAGTCCAGATAGACAACATCCACAGCTCTTCCCTCATTCCCTCATCCACCAGGCAGATCACCTGATCATAGAAGGAGATCAGGTTAGTCAAGCAGGACCTGCCTTTCCTGAAGCCATGCTGTCTGAGCCTGATCCCATGGCTATCCTGCGCTTGCCACGTGAGTGCACTCAAGATGAGCCTCTCCATGATTTTCCCTGGTACTGAGGTCAGGCTGACAGGCCTGTAGTTCCCAGGATCCTTCTTTGGGCCCTTCTTGTAAATGAGTGTCACATTGGCAAGCCTCCAGTTGTCTGGGACCTCCCCTGTTCTCCAGGACTGTTGATAGATGATAGAGTGAGGCTTGCTGATCTCCTCTGCCAGCTCTCTCAGTACCCTTGGGTGAATCCCATCTGGCCCCATAGACTTTTGAGTGTCTAGGTGCTGCAGCAGGTCTCAGACTGCATCCTCCTGGATTATGGGGGAGTTGTTCTGCTCTCCATCCTTATATTCCATATCAGGAGGTCAAATATCCTAAGGGCAGCTGGTCTGACTATTAAAGATGGAGACAAAGAAGGCATTAAGTATCTCAGCCTTTTCTTCATCCATGGTTGCCATGTTCCCCTCCTCATCCAATAAGGGATGGAGATTCTCCCTGGATCTCTTTTTGCTGTTAATGTATTTGTAAAACATTTAAAATTGTTCTTAAAGGTAGTGGCCAGATTGAGCTCCAGCTGGGCTTTTGCCTTTCTAATTTTCTCTCTGTATGTCCTCACGAGCTCCCTGTACTCATCTTGAGTTGCCCATCCTTCCTTCCAAAGGTAGTAGACTTTTTTTCTCCCTGAATCCCAGCAAAAGCTCCCTGTTCAGCCAGGCTGATCGTCTTCCCCAACAGTTTGTTTTACGGCACATGAGGACAGCCTGCTCCTGCGCTTTTAAGACTTCCTTCTTGAAGAGCATCCAGCCTTCCTGAACCCCTTTGCCCCTCAGAACTGAATGCCAAGGGACTCTCTTAACCATTGTTCTAAACAGGCTGAAGTCTGCCCTCCAGATGTCCATAGTGGAGGTTTTGGTGACACCTCTCCTTATTTCACTAAGAACTGAGAATTAAACCATTTAATGGTTGCTAAGCCCAAGACAGCCTCCAACCTCCACATACCCCACGTGACCTTGGGCAAAGACATGACCTTGGGGTCCCGGCAATAACAAAAGCATTCCGATGTTATCAGTCCTAGCTGGAACACTTGCTGCTAGTTAAAAGAGAGCTTACTGTGCAAGGCATTTGACACTGTCCCACATGACATCCTGGTCTCCAAACTGACAAGACATGGATTTGATAGATGGACTACTTGGTGGATAAGAGATTGGCTGGATGGCCACACCCAGAGAGTTGTGGTCAATGGCTCAATGTCCAAATGGAGGCAGGTAATGAGTGGTGTCCCTCAAGGGACAGTATTGGGACCAGTACTGTTTAACAACTTTGTTGGAGACATGGACATTGAGACTGAGTGTATCCTCAGCAAGTTTGCTGATGATACCAAGCTATGTGGTGTGGTTGACAGCCTAGAGGGAAGGGATGCCATCCAGAGGGACCTTGACAGGCTGGAGAGGTGGGCCAGTGCCAACCTCATGAAGTTCAACAAGGCCAAGTGCAGGGTCCTGCATCTGGGTCAGCACAACCTCAGGCACAAATACAGGCTGGGGGAAGAATGGCTGGAGAGCAGTCCTGAGGAGAAGGACTTGGGGGTGTTAGTGGATGAGAAGCTTGACATGAACTGCCAGTGTGCACTCACAGCCCAGAGAGCCAACTGCATCCTGGGCTGCATCAAAAGAAGTGTGGCCAGCAGGGCCAGGGTGGTGATTCTGCCCCTCTGCTCTGGTCAGACCGCACCTGGAATACTGCATACAGTTCTGGTGCCCTCAGCACAAGAAAGATATAGACCTGTTGGAGAGGGTCCAGAGAAGGGCCACCAAGATGATCAAAGGTGTGGAGCACCTCTGCTATGAAGACAGGCTAAAACAATTGGGGGCTGTTCAGCCTAGAGAAGAGAAGGCTCCGGGGAGACCTTATAGCAGCCTTCCAGTACTTGAAGGGGGGCCTACAGGAAAGCTGGGGAGGGGCTTTTCATCAGAGAAGATAGTGATAGGACAAGGGGTAACGGTTTTAAAACTGAGAGAGGAAAGATTTAGGTAAGATATTAGGAACAAATTCTTCACTATAAGGGTGGTGAGGAAATGGAATGCATTGCCCAGGGACGCTGTTGATGCCCCATCCCTGGAGGTTTTTTAAGGCCAGGTTGGACGAAGTTTTGTGCAACCTGGTCTAGTGGGCAGGGTTCCTTGCTCATGGCAGGGGGGTTGGAACTTAATGATCTTTAAGGTCCTTCCAACCTTAATGATTCTATGATTTTATGATTACTGAAGGAAAAAAAAAAACACAACAGTAAAAGAGGGCTTCACCATGGCTCAAACCAGGACATTCCACCCCTTATTCCATACCATATAATACATATAGGCTCTATACTTTACCAACTTTCAAATTAAGGATTCTCCCCCAGAGTCAGATTACCTTGAGGTACACATTGTACTTCACCATCCTCCATCATCACACACCAGGTATGTCCAGGTGCCTGAGCAAAAGCAACACCCCGGACAGGTTTACCTTTGCCTGAAGCAGGATAAACCCAGACACTTTTACCCAACAGGTTTCTTTCACATACCACAGGGTCTTTATCCCCATCTGCAGTACTGTAGAAGGTCTGACTGAGCAGGACCAGCCTGATGATTGATGGATTGAAAGTTCCACCACCCATTGCCTTCAGGGTACCTTTTAAAATACCATTGTACCTTTTCAGTTTTCCCCGAGGCTTGTGCATAGCATGGGATATGGTATATCCACTCGATACCATGTTCTTTAGCCCAGTCAGTCACAAGACTGTTTTTGAAATGAGTCCCATTGTCTGACTCATTCTTTATGGAGTACCATGTCTCCACAAGATTTGCTTCTCAAGGCCCAGGATAGTGTTCTGGGCTGTGGCATGAGGCACAGGATATGTTTCCAACCATCCTGCCTTTGTTTCCACCATTGTAAGCACGTAGCGCTTGTCCTGGCGGGTTTGAGGCAGTGTGATGTAGTCAATTTGCCAGGTCTCTCCCTACCTGTACTTTGACCACCTCCCTTCATGCCACAAAGGTTTCAACTGTTTAGCCTGCTTAATTGCAGCACATATCTCACAGTTGTGGATAACCTGCGCAATAGTGTCCATGGTTAAGTCCACCCCTCGGTCACAAGCCCATCTGTATGTTGCATCTCTGCCCTAATGACCTGAATGTCACAGGCCCATTGAGCCCAGAAGAGTTCACCTTTACATTCCCAGTCCACATCTATTTGGAATACTTGCGCAGCCTCATCTGCTCATTGGTTGGGTCCATGTTCCTCAGTGGCTCAACTCAGAGGCACGTGTGCATCTACATGACGCACTCTCACCACCAGTTTCTCTATCCGAGCTGCAATGTCTTTCCACAGGTCAGCAACCCAAATCGGTTTACCTTTTCGCTGCCAGTTGTTGCGCTGCCACTGCTTTAGCCAACCCCACAAGCCATCCATGAGTCAGTGCAGAGATAGTCTTGGCCACCACTCTCGCTCAGCAATGTCCAAAGCCAGTTGGATGGCTTTTACCTCTTCAAACTGACTTGATTCACCTTCTCCTTCAGCTGTTTGTGCAACTAGTCGTGTAGGACTCCCACATAACAACTTTCCACTTTTGGTGGGTCCCTACAAGACAACAGACACCATCAGTGAAAAGAGCAAATTGTTTCTCAGTCTCTGGTAGGTGATCATATGGTGGAGCTTCTTGAGCCTATCTCACCACTTCTTGTGGTGGCATTCCAAAGTGTGTGCCTTCTGGCCAGTTTGTAATTGCTTCTACAATACCTGGACAATTAGGCCTTCCTAATCGAGCTCGCTGCGTAATTAAAGCAATCCATTTACTCCAAGTTGCACCAGTGGAATGATGGACAGGAGAAATTGACTCTGGAACATGAAGCTCAGTACTGGTAATCTGGGTGCCGGGAGGAGCTGCGCTTCAGTGCCGATCACTTCCAAAGTGGCTCTAACTCCTTCATATGCTGCAAAGTATCCCCTTCTCAGTTGTTGTGTAGTTGGCCTCGGAACCTCTGTAGCTCTGGCTCCAGAATCCCAAGGGTCGACCTCAAGTCTCCCCTGGTGCTTTCTGCAGAGGCTCCAGGTAGAACTGCTGTACCTGTTTGTGGTGTAGAGCACATTCTTGATGTCTGGCCCTGTCCAAACTGGTCCAAGGGTCATTGCCTGCACAATCTCCTTTTTAATCTGCTCAAAAGCTTTCTGTTGTTCAGGACCCCATTTAATCATAGAATCATAGAATCATAGGGGTTGGAAGGGACCTCGAAAGATCATCTCGTCCAACCCCCCTGCCAGAGCAGGGTCACCTAGAGTACATCACACAGGAATGCATCCAGGCAGGGTTTTGAATGTCTCCAGTGAAGGAGACTCCACTACCTCTCTGGGCAGCCTGTTCCAGTGCTCTGTCACTCTCACAGTAAAGAAATTTTTTCTGATATTCACCTTAAACCTCCTATGCTCCAATTTGCATCCATTACTCCTTGTCCTATCACTGGTCATCACAGAAAAAAGCTTAACTCCATCTTCTTGACACTCACCCTTTACATATTTGTAAACATTGATGAGGTCACCCCTCAGTCTCCTTTTCTCCAAACTAAAGAGACCCAGCTCCCTCAGCCTCTCCTCATAAGGGAGATGTTCCATTCCCTTAATCATCTTTGTGGCTCTGCGCTGGACTCTTTCAAGCACTTCCCTGTCCTTCCTGAACTGAGGGGCCCAGAACTGGACACAATACTCCAGATGTGGCCTCACCAATGCAGAATAGAGGGGGAGGAGAACCTCCCTTGACCGACTAACCACACCCTTTCTAATGCACCCCAGGATGCCATTGGCCTTCTTAGCCACAAGGGCACATTGCTGGCTCATGGTCATCCTCCTATCTACCAGGACCCCCAGGTCCCTCTCTCCTACACTGCTCTCCAGCAGGTCAGCCCCCAACCTGTACTGGTACATGGCATTTTTCTTCCCCAAATGCAAAACTCTACACTTGCCCTTGTTGAACTTCATCAGGTTTTTCCCCGCCCAACTCTCCAGCCTGTCTAGGTCTCTCTGAATGGCAGCACAGCCTTCTGGTGTGTCAGCCACTCCTCCCAGCTTGGTGTCATCTGCAAACTTGCTGAGGGTACATTCTGTACCCTCATCCAGGTCGTCGATGAAGATGTTGAGCAACACCGGTCCCAGTACCGACCCCTGAGGGACTCCACTAGTCACAGGCCTCCAACTAGATTCTGCCCCATTGACTACAACTCTCTGACTTCTTCCTTTCAACCAGTTCTTGATCCACCTCACTGCCTGATCATCAAACCCATACTTGATCAACTTATCTAC
>NC_067311.1:3518678-3619589 GCF_020740795.1 Apus apus | reverse complement strand
TATACATGGAAGAATTATGTGATTTCCCTATTTTATTCCACTTAAGAATATTTGACTTTATCAAAGGTGTCTGTTCTATGCTTAAGTTGCAGTCCAAAAAAAAAGCCTCAAACATTTCACATTCAAAACTGAAATGGGATGCTAGAATATTATCCAAACATAAAAGCAGAGTACTTGAGAGCCCAGAATGTCATTTACAGAAGTATCATTATAGCAACACGACCAGAGGCAATGCCTTTAAATTAGGAGTCTCCAGTTGGCATGTTGAGTTGGATTCTGAAGAGCTGTCTTTTGAACTATCTGTTAAGTTTCAGCCATTGTCTTTTTGATTAAGTCTTCCAAAAGGTTTCTTTGTTTTAAGATAATTTCTTTTTTTATGTTTCCCAATGGGTGGACAGTATTCTTTCTCTAGAATGTAAAGACTTGCTGTAAAACCACACTGTGGCTTTAGCAGTTTCTGCTTAAAGCCTCAAACCCTCTCTGATAAATGCTGAGTTCTTGAAAGGCTTCTGGAGTTCGAAGCCTTGCACTACATTTAGTTTATGAATCACCATTAATGGAAAGGAGCAACACTGAAGACATCTGTGTTTCAATCTCCTCTTTAATACTATGTCACTTTTGTCAGTAGTACTCTGAACCAAAAGAGCAACAGAGACATTTCATTGAACATTTCAGCCAGCTGGATTATGCCTTAATTTGAGCCATTGTATAAGTATGGATATTAAATTAAGAAAACAATCTTGTGTTTAAATAATGAACTTAACAAATAGCAAGAAAAGAGACTGACTCGAAGTTCTGTGATTCTTGGCCTTGATTTTCTTTCAGTCATAATGTCATTTGGAATAACTTTTTTTATATACTTAAAAGCCAGGTAGCTTTCTGATAATGAAGCATTAAGTTTATCATCTACTTGAAAGTGTGTTTTAACATTTGTTCTCCTATGTTGTGGTCTAGGAAACAGTTTCTTTACATAGCTTTAAGGACTGTTTGTCATTGTGGGGATAAAAGCTGTACATTTTGGGTAAAAATTTTATGTGGGAATTGTAAAGGGATCCTATGGGTAAAATGGGGTAGTTTTGCAGCTCAATACTTTGCCAACAGTGTGATCAGAAATTCAGAAATGATACAATATTTCAGTCTTGGCAACGAATATTAGACAAACAGTGGACAAAATCCAATGGTCAGCCTGATGAGAACCACGGGGGACAGGGGCAATATGTGTTAGAAAATAGAGACCATTTTGAGTTGGCTCCCTTGAGGTACTTTCTAATCATTCTAGTTCATCATATTAAAGGAGTAAAATCTACCAGAATTATTAAGCAGTGTTGTGGAGGGCAGGTAATGTTTGCAAACTTTCGGACATTACTGAGGAGGAGTGGAACGGGAAATTGGGAGAGGCCTGGAGTATCAGGAATCAATAAATTTAAGGGAACCTCTTAAATGCCACCATAAGGAGCTGAGCAGGGAAAGAAATCATAACAACAAGGCGCCAGGAACTCCTGAAGAATACCACTGCTGACGAGAAGAAAATATACCTCGTTGCTCCCTGCAAGGAGTAGACGAAGGAGGCAGAGGGGTAAAAGTGTGGAGGTTAATGCTGGGCCTGATGAGAAGAGCTGTGTTCGCTCCCATGGTGATGAGAGGTGGAACGAAATTTGAATGTGAAACAGGAGTTTGGCTTATTTTCATTTGGATGATTGGCATACAGGGAAATAATCCTCATCAACCTTATGAATGGATCCTTGCGAGATGGAAGGATTCTCATATAATTAGACGAAATATTACAGCAGGCCCTCCCGCTTCGTTGCCTCACTCTGTGACTTAGTACCCATACAACCATGTTTGCACCAGATCCCCTATTATCTATGTCCAGGAAAAGGGTATTGCAATAGTCCCAATCAATATTATTGTTGATATTGGGAATGTGTTACCATTGCTCCTCCTGGACTCCTCCACACAGGGATAAGTTTTTAAGGACTAATTGGACACAAAAGGATTGTACCCCCCCCGATCTGAAACCAAATAGAAACTGTACAGCTGAAAGTGTTGTGACAGTAACATTACAAACTAACTAAAGTAAAGAATGTTTTTTTTGGAGCCGCCAAGGAAGCTGTTTTAAGATTTGATAAGCAAATTAAGAGTATAAAAATAAAAAGGGGGAATTTGTTATAGGTGAATCAGGAATTTAATTTGCTGATCAAATGTGAATGTATATGGCTGGGTGTTAAGCTGCAATGTTTGTTAAATGTTTGTAGTTATGTTCTGTTATGTAATGGTTAATGTTGGAAGTTATACCTTGTTATTTAATGTCAAATGCTGACGGCCATATCAGGTAGATGGAACTATAAGTTATATAACATCTTGATTGACTGTGCAAGTCCCGGAAACAACAACAACAACGCAGAGAATGGAATTTACCGAGAGAGAGACAGACCCGCCCCCCCCCCTCCGCAACGGCGGGAAAGGGAATGGAATTTACCGAGAGAGACAGACCCCCCCCCCTCTTCAACGGCGGGAAAAGGGATGGAATTTGCCGAGAGAGGGGAGGACCTCCCAAAAACGGCGGGACAAGGATGGAACTTTCCGAGAGGGGTGGACCCCGGCGAACGGCGGGAAAAGAATCTGCATAAAAGAGACCCCCCGCGCAAGCCGCGTGCGCGCCGTTGGCAGAGCACAGACTCTCCAGCCGCCCAGCGCTGTAACTCGGCGCCCAGCGCTGTTTGCTCACTTACCTCAAATAAATCACTTAAAATTCTGAATTCTTTTTCTGGCTGGTTATTGCCAAATACAGGAGTGGACTTTAATCTTTGCAGAAGCAGCTGATTTTGTAGCAGGACCAGTGGTGGCATCAGCAGTGTTATTAGCAGCATCACAGGTGGTGCAGCAGCATTGCCTGTGGGGGATCAGCAGCGAATGGAACGACACCCTCACCCTACTCATCCACAACATGTTATAAACATTCAGCAGAAACATCCCCTACTGCAACAATGCTAAGTCAGATTGTGAGAAACAGTTTGTCGCGCCAATGAGCAGGCCCACACAGATCCTTCAGCGAAGCACAGTTTATTTACCTCCTTGCAAGAATGGGTGACCTAGGCAAGTAGGCACACCTATAGCAAGGTGAATAACGGTTTATATTCCTATTCCCGACGCAAAATTCCCTCCCTGTTTCACCACTGGCTGGTACTCCAGGGTTTACAGCCTATCCGACGCTTCAAATTTATCCTATAAGTTTCCTGCCCACTGTTTACACATTCCATTCTAGCAGTTTACTTTTTACCTTTTAAGGTAAAATTTTGACCTTTCTTGCCCCCTTGGCTGTCTTCCCAATTAACAATCTACTGGTGTCTTCCTGCCCTGAAGAGCAGCATAGAAGTAGCTTTGTTCGGTCTTATTCTTGGGCCATAATCCTTCTCCATGTTCAGATCCACCAGATGGAGCCCAATTAAGTCCCTCAGTGTTCTTGGCCATAAACCACTCCAGGTGTCTTTGAATGTGTAGATATCTCTCAAACAAACAATTTATATTCCTATACACTAAAAGATATTCTCAAACAAACTATATATTCCTATATGTGGTCCTAATATAAATGTGGTCAAACAAACTATATGTGGTCCTAACACTAGAATATATATATATATAGTGAACCAAACCTACACTACGTTTCTAACACTAGAATGCAAAATCAACACTACATTTTCATTTCTAACAATTCCCCCTTCTTTTATTTACCATACTGTTGCTTTTTGCATTATCTCAGGTTGTTTTATAAGATGCCTCTAGTTCAGTTTCAATGAGACGTTGAACAAGACCTCGTACACATGGAATTATGCAACATCCTATTGCGATCAATACTCCTGTCACTATAATTAGGGATGTTAAAATGGAAATTATCATCCCCTTCCATTTCCCAAACCAGGACTCTACCATCCAGTGAGTGAGCTATCTATTCCAAATTTTCTGCTAATTCATCTGCCAGAGTAGTGAGTCCTTGCAGTGCCTTAGTTATTGTACCATCAGGGGCAGTATTATTTGGAATAAAAGTACAGCACTTATTCCCCAGCATTACACATACACCCCCCTTTTCTGCCAGTACCATGTCTATGCTATTCTAATTTTCCCATTCCATCCTACTGGTGGCATCCAGTTGTTCTGCAATTCCTTTGACTGCATCCCTCGTATCCACATTTTTGTTGACTGTTACCCACCAGAACAGGAAGGACTCAAATCCTGCAGCTATCTGATTTTTAGGTTTGTGTTCATCAGGAACTCCCCTAGGAACCCCAATAGCATCAATGTAAATCTTATCATCAAATGATATCCCTACACCTCTCTTTGCTCTCTGTCTCTCAACATGAGGGCTCTTCTACATATGCCAGGGTGAATGGAATGGCCAATTGAATAAGAGCACATGTACCCTTCCAATTGTAAGGGAGCACAGACCTTAGAATTTTTTCCTCCACAATACCACCACTGATCTGCCCTGGGGACACTCATAGCTGAGTAGTTTCCTGCTTTGTCACCAGTCACATTCAGTGACTCAATACACATCTCCAAATCTCCGAGATACCTGGCAGCATTCACATCTTGTCGTGAGAGACAAGCTGTATGGTTACCGGGCACTACAGAGAAAGCAGGAGGCACACTGAGGTCTTTGATCTGTACAGCAGGGAAAAGCAGCGATAGAGACTTGCAAGCCTCATCACCCCATGCAGTTGTGTCTTGATATAAGGCAATCATGCATTTCATTCCCTGTGGGTCTTTGCTCCACCCCAATGGAAAAGGAACTATCTGTGCCATAGGCCTCCCTGAGGCACAAGCATAACAATTACTTTGATTTAAACTTCACGCTGTATATTTGACCCATTCTACCCAGGCATTTGTATCTCCATATCCAGTTTCAATTTTAAAGGTTTGTTTTATACCCTTGACCTCTGTCAAGGTTACTACTTTTGGATCCACAGACAACTCACTATTATGATGATCTCCCTCATTTTCACTAAAAGGCTCTCTTTTCCTTTTATGCCACAGAACCTATGATTTTCCACACAACAAATAAACATTAACCCAATAACTGCAATAACCAGAATTACTACAAACTCTACTTAATCAGTTAGCATGGATCAATTTTAGTGCTTCTTCAGTTTAAGGCACAAGGGGTTTTCAGTTGGGTAGGCCCGCCACTGTTCTTTCTCAGGTGGAGCCTCTACTGGTCCTTTGAGTCGGGTATAATGAGTCCACCCTTTCTCAGCTGTCCGGATGGCAGTCTCTGTAGTCAACAGAACTTAAAATGGGTCCTTCCCAGGTTGGTTGGAGTTTGGCTTCTTTCCAAGATTTAACCAGGACCCAGTCTCCAGGCTGGCATCGATGCTCTGCAGATTCCAAGGGTGGAGTCTGTGCCAAGAACCCTTGGTGCCTAAGGAAGGACAAAGAAGACCACAACCCGAGTATACAGTTCTTCAGAAAAACATCTTTAGTTTCAAACTGTGGAAGTCCATCACCTTTGCCTAAATATGGTAGTCCAAACAGCATTTCATAAGGTGACACCCCTATGTCACTTAGTTCATTAAATCCTGCAACACTTTGGAGTAAAGTGACTTCCCTGATCTGAATCAATGTTTTCCACTATCCCATATCTGGGAACAATCTGTTCCAGGATTACCCTTGCCACTGTTGCTGCAGTAGCTGTATTGAGAGGAAATGCTTCTACCCACCCTGTTAGATGATCTGCTAGAACCAGCAAACATTTAGCTCTGCCTATCTTTGGTACTTGAATACTCTGAAAAGGTCTTAAAGCTAGAGCTCGTCTCCCTGTTGGTTGCCTTTTTAGCACCTTTTTGTTGATCTTTCTACAAACCATACATCCTTCACAAATTTGCTTAGCTATTGTATAAATTCCAATGCACCCATATTTTCATAGCACCAGGTCACACATGGCTTGTGTTCCGCAATGGCTACCTTGATGCAGAACAGCTAATATTTCCCTCATGGTCTGTTTATTTAACATTTCTCTATCATCTGGGAGTAACCATTTTTTTATTTTGTTTTGTTGCCCCCAGTTTCTTAATTGCCTCTTTTTCTTCAAAAATTGGAGTTGTCTTTAGAGCTGGCATCTCAGGAATGAGACAATTCATTGTTATTACTTTTGATTGCATGGCTGCTTCTCAAGCAGTTTCATCTGCCAGCCTGTTACCTCTAGCTTGTGAGGAGTTTCCTTTCTGATGCCCATTAACATGCACTATTGCTGCTTCTTCTGGCAGCATCAAATTCTGCAACACTCGCTGAATAAGTTCTCTATGGGCCAACTCCTTCCCTTTACTGTTTTACCAGTCCTTGTTCCTCCCAGATTTTCTTAAAGGTATGCACTACTCCAAAGGCATATCTGGAATCAGTATAAATTGTTCCTTCCTTGCCTTCTAACATCAGTAGTGCTTGGTTGAGAGCATATAACTCACATGTTTGGGCTGACCATCCATTAGGTAACCACCCCATTTTTTTTTTACTTTAGTGCTTATCCCTTTTACAATAGCATATCCATTGTGCCGCTTTCCCTGAATTACTTTTGCAGAACCATCTATAAACAACTGAAGTCCTGCATACAAAGGTATATCCTTAAGATCTGGTCGGACCTTGGTTTGGTATTTTATTAGGTCCAAGCAACTATGTTCTGAGTTTTCATTATCACCTTTTCATAAAAAGGAGGCAGGATTTATTTGATGTGGTGTGCTTACACTTAATTTCTCCCAAAAGTTAAATTCTTGCTTTCTTCTGCCAAAAGGGCAGTTGCTGCCACTGCCTGCACACACTTTGGCCACCCTGGGATACTGGATCTAAAAGTTTAGCCAGATAAGCCGCCGGCTGTCGCTTCCCCCCCCCCCATTCTTCGGTGAGAACTCCCAGAGCTGCTCTTTTATCCACCGTGGCAAACAGACAAAAGGGTTTATCTAAGGATGGCAGAGCCAAGACAGGGGCCATTATTAGACTCTGCTTCAGTTCTTTGATTAGTTTTACTTTATCATTAGTCCAAATAAGAACATCAAGTTCCTCTTCTAATAATTTAAGATATAAATATTTTGTCTTTTGTGCATAGGCTTCGATCCACAGGCGACAATGCCCAATTAGACCTAGAAATTTTTTCAATTTCTTTTTTGTCCGGGGAAGTGGCAGATTTACAACTCCCTGGATTCTTTCAGGGCTAATCCTCCGCTTTCCTCCTGAAATAAAGTGTCCCAAATATTTAACCTCTTCCTCTACATATTGGAGTTTTGTCTTTGAGACTTGTAAACCCTGCTTATCCAAAAAATTTAAAAGTAAATTTGTGGCTTGTTTTATTTCTTGCCATTCCCTTATCTATTCCAGCCTTATCTTGTTCTGTTAATACATTCATAGAAATAACCATACATTCTGAGTGAGTTCTGATTTACAAGCCCAATTATATAATCATGTCCCTTGACCAATAGGTTACCACCTGCCTCAGGAACATATAGCAACTGCCCCCGGGCTTTTCTATTCCCAATTTTAAGCGTTATAGGTTCAAATGTAAAAACTCCAAACTTTTCTCCCTCTATTCCTGCAACAAACACTAGTTGACAGGTTAACTTTAGCCAGGAGGAACATAGTTTAAAAAAGTTCTGCTCGCTCCTGTATCCACCAAGAAGATTACCTCTTCTTCCTGGGGTCCCAACTTTATATTTATCAAGGGCTCTGGGTGGGACTGAGAGAACCCCCTGAGTTTCAAGATGCATCATTGACATCTCACCCTCCCTTCTCTCTTCAAGTCTGGGCACTGCTTTTTAAAATGTCCCAGCTTGCCACAGTTAAAACATCCAGCTGAAGGGAGGTTATCGGACAATCCTTGCCCTGATAATTTCCTATTTCGTTCTGCACTTTTCACTCTCATTCTCCGTTCTCTCTTCCCTCGGCTCTGTTTTCACTCTCTCTCTCTCTCTTGCACTATGCCATTGTAAAACCATCATTTTAACCTTCTGCTTTCTGCACCTTCTTTTCAATGTCCGGCCATGCCTTAGTAACAAAATGTACTTTTAACAAACCCTGGGGCCACGGATCCTCAGGGTTCATGCCCAAATATTCCTCATCTGATCCCGTAACCTTGTAAAATATCTGATGGGGACTCATCCTTCCCTTGCTGGAGTTCAAATGCCTTAATAAAATTTTGGGATCTCGGGGCAGCCTCTTAATTCCCTGTATTTTTAGTTCTTTCAGGTCTTTCATATTATTCTGGTGTACAGGGTTATTATTATTCCAACTGAGATCCACATTGGGGAATTTCTGCTCTGCGGGAACTACCCCTTGCTCGGGAGGGTTCCTCCTTTTCCATTCTTGCAGAGCCGCCCGTCTAATCTTCCCCGTTCTTCTCCACGAAACAGAATATTCATGATGGACATTAATTCTGCCAGGAATAATTAGGACCCAAAAATTGATCTAATTGTTCAGATAAGCCGACAGGGTCCTCATCAATGATTTCATTTCCTTTTAAAGTTCTGTACCTCAGTGCTTGTCAGCGGGGCACTGACATATCCCACCTGTCCGGGACCAAGAGGTACTTCCCGGAGGCAAAACATAACTTCCACTGAGCCTGCCCGTCAGTGGTTGCCCCCTTGTATGAAAAAACTCTCCAAATCTCTTTTACATTGTTCCAATTCTCTTCTCAATTTGAAAAATTTGTCAAAGGGGAAGCACTTGCAGCACTTGCAGCTTCCTTGTAAGTGCTGTCACAGTGCTCAGGGTGCTATAAAGGGGGAGAGGAATTCACAGGAGTGTGTGAAGTAGAGAATGATTTACAACACTCTCCTGGGGCTTAGGATTGTGAGGAGGTGGGGGAAAGTTAACAGGATGGTCCTGGGGGACGCTCTGTAATCCAGCACAGAACATACTCACACTCCTTCAAAGAAAAAGGAATTTTTGCATTCACACAGAAAAGCAAATCCTGGCACAGCCAGCTATTATCCGACCCATACTTCGGCCAAAAATACATGCCGCCCCTGTATGGGCTTCCATGTTCAGATAAACACACAATAGTTTATCATCGTTTTCTTATTTTTCCGTTTAGTACCTGACATGTCTTCTCAGTACTTCCCAGTACTGCAGCATCCTCCCTAAAGGACTGTATGGAGGAATCGCTCCCGAGGATATTCCCTTATCCTCCCTAGGCCTAGCGCTTTTATTTCATTCCCGAGACTCTCCTTGCACTCTTTTACTCTCGCTTCGTCCTTCTCCGGCTGTTTTCCTCGCGGAAGAACAGAACCACGAAGTTGGACTCCGCACTCGCTTCGTACTAATGTACGTCTCACTCACACACACACATACAAGTCTCAAACCACCAGGGTGATACTTAACAGTCAGTTTTCTCACCCCGGCCCCGACCACCAAGGCAATACTTAACAGTCAATTTTCTCACCTTGGTCCGTGCACAGAGTCTGCCTGGTCGATATCAGGGCGCCTACTTTCCTTTATTTCCCCCTCTGTGGTTCATGGGATCTGTTTATAACCGGTCTCGGGTCTTGGTCAGTCTCCTTGGAGCCAGCGCCGCCGATCCACGGAACCGCTGAAATCAACGGGGTGCACCTTTCCGTTCTTCGGAGACGACGACGACTCCCTGGATGATGACTTCGATCCCGGACAAATCCCCCAAATTTGTGAGAAACGTTTGTCGCGCCAATGAGCAGGCCCACACAGATCCTTCAGCGAAGCACAGTTTATTTACATCCTTGCAAGAATGGGTGACCTAAGCAAGTAGGCACACCTATAGCAAGGTGAATAACGGTTTATATTCCCTAGTCCCGACGCAAAATTCCCTCCCCTGTTTCCCCACTGGCTGAGTACTCCAGGGTTTACAGCCTATCCGACGCTTCAAATTATCCTATAAGTTTCCTGCCCCTGTTTACACATTCCATTCTAGCAGTTTACTTTTTACCTTTTAAGGTAAAATTTTGACCTTTCTTGCCCCCTTGGCTGTCTTCCCAATTAATAACCTACTGCTGTCATCCTGCCCTGAGGAGCAACATAGAAGTAGCTTTGTTTGGCCTTATCTTGGGCCATAAATCCTTCTCCATGTTCAGATCCCCAGATGGAGCCCAATTAAGTCCCTCAGTTTCTTGGCCCATAAACCACTCCAGGTGTCATTGGAATGTGTAGATATCTCTCAAACAAACAATTATATTCCTATATGTGGTCCTAACATAAATGTGGTCAAACAAACTATATGTGGTCCTAACACTAGAATATATATATATGTGAACCAAACCAACACTACGTTTCTAACACTAGAATGCAAAATCAACACTACATTTCATTTCTAACAAGATCAAGAGCTGGAGATTCAGCTTGAGAGAAAATGGAGACGTAAAATTGAACCTGCTACTTCCATTACCAACATAAATCTTTCCATTCACTTTAGGATCTGTACTGTAACTGTACACATACAGTGCCCCCATAAAGATCAGTATCATAAACCCTAGATCACTAGGCTGGTAATTATATGGTTGATTGTGGCTACAGTTATTTTGATAAACCATAAAACAATAGCAAGAGCAGCTACACAGAGCAGTATGCGCTCGGCTGCATGCCACATGTACAATTGCTTGTTGGGAAGAAGGTCCAGCAGAAACGTTACAGAAAGTGTCTGTTCAGTTTTCAATCTGTCATTAAATTCAGCAATAGTTTTTCTCATTGCTATGTGAGGGATTGTCGCGGGCCGGTATTGGGGGGCTACCGGCTGTCAGGATGGTTCCGCGACTTCCCCCCCCCCAGTGTGGAGAGGTTTGTGAATGAGACCGAGGGTCACACGTGGCGTTCGCCTCTCACAGAGGAACGGCCGCTGCGGGACCGTATCTTAGAGGGTAGGTTAGAATACCCTCCCACCACGCTCACAAATTGCTACTTAGACCAATGTTTAGTTTACGAATTAATCGGTTTATTAAGGGTCAACACAAATTAAGGGATCAAGGTTCAGGAGAGGTTGTCTAGGTGTATATTGGAAAAGGGATTCCTAGGTACTATGGTCTTATTAAAGGCACACTCCGAGGAGGAGTGTAAAATCAATGAGTGAAAGGGTAGGAGTTGAGCCCGGCAGGAGAGTTAGAGCGTGTGTGTGTGTGTGTATTTACCCTCCTTCCGTAGCGCGTGGTTCCCGGGATGCGGCTGGCAGGCTCGGCAGGAGATCCGTGGGGGAGCCGGCTTCCCGGTAACCGGGGCGACCCTCCCAGCAGCAGCAGCTGCGGCAAGCACGGCTTTAGTCCCGAAGTAGGTGGCGAATGCAGGCTGGGCAAGCTCCTACTTTGGTCCGGTTTGGTTTAGGCTGGGCAGGCAGGGTCCCCCGGGGAGCGGGCACGATCCCCCGCGGAGCGGGCACCAGGCGCCCCCCCCCCCCCATTTCCGCTTCTCCGGGCAGCGGTCGCGGGGCAGCCCCCCCTTCCCTCTCGGCTCCTCCGGACAGCGAGGCTGGCGTTCCAGGCAGGTCCAGGTACTGCAGCAGGGTCTCGTCCCCGGTCAGGCAGAGAGCCGCGGCCTGCGGATCTTGCCCTCTTTTATAGATCAGAAATCACTGTTAGAGAAAGTACCACTGTTCAAATTAGCCAATTAGCGCTGGCCAAGTACGTGCTCTGTTAGAGGCATCTTTAACCTATTGTCCATCCTTCTGCCAGTTATCGCAACCCTCATGCTGTCCTTCCTACTGTGGAGTTACCTGGTAGAACAAGAGGCCTGTTCCATCCTGTCCTTGGCTAAATCAGTAAAAAGCCACCACTCTTGCTTTGCTGGCTTGAAAGGCATTTTGTTTAGTCTTATGTGGGGGGAGAGAAGATGGACCGTTCTCCACAGGGATTCTTCCCATCAGAGATGGAATTTTAAACACTCCCAATTTGTGAGAATTTATAATCTGGGCTTAATATCGAGCCCCACATTTAGCACCAATATATTGGCACAGATTGTCTCAGGATCAGCAATTAAACGAGAGACAACAATGCTCTCGTTCCCCTCACCTATCCCCCAGGTAGGGAAGGAGAGAGAGAACCGAGGGGGAGAGACTTTACTGGATTGAAAACTAAACTACACAGCTTTAATTAAACACTAATGATGAAAGAAAATATGTACAATTACATACAAATGAGTTCAGGAACGTGCAAAACCCTACTGCCTCCCCTACCCCCCAGCAACTCCCATAGCACTCTCCTTAGCTGTGAAAAGTCTGAAACTCCCGGACCACTGCCGGAGAAAGTGTAGAGTTATTATGGTCAAAGGATGCACGAGCCTAGGGGTCGACAGTGGTGGATGGATGGAGTCCTCCCTGGACGCTGGCCATGGATGGAAGAGAAGGGAAGAAGAAGCAGGAAAGAAGTTGTCTTGTGTGGTCTCTGACCTTCCTCTGAGCTTACGTAGATATATGGAATGAATATCTCTAGCCAATTTTGCTGTCTGTCTAACTCAGCCTCCTACAAGGGGGTCATAGGTCTCCCGGTAGTGCATGAGCAAGAAGAGCAAAGACATGACCTTGGAGTCCCGGTAACAACATAAATATTCCAGTGTTCCAGTTCTAGCTGAACACTTGCTGTTAGTTAAAAGAGAGCTTACTGATGAATAAAACATCAGTAAAAGGAAAAGTGGCTTCATCCTGGCTCAAACCTGGACATCGTCCACCATCACTCCTAAGTTTTCAATCTATCCTCCACCCAGCCTGTATTTGTGCTTGGGATTGCTTCAGCCCAGGGGCAGGACCTTGCACTTGACCATGTTGAACTTTATGAGGTTGGCACAGGCCCACCTCTCCAGCCTGTCAAGGTCCCTCTGGATGGCCTCTCTTCCCTGCAGCATGTTTACCACATCACACAGCTTGGTGTCATCAGCAAACTTGCCGAGGGTGCACTTGATCCCAATGTCCATGTAACCAACAAAGATATTAAATAGCACCGGTCCCAGCATCAACCCTTGAGGAATGCCACTCATCACTGATCTGAATTTGGACATTGAGCTGTTGACCACACGTCTTTGAGTGTGACCATCCATCCAATTCGTCATCCAATGAGTATGTATGGAATGAGTACACCAAGTTGTATACAAATTGAGACAGAAGATGTTTTATGTTAAGGATGTATCCTGTTTGTATATTTATTTATTTTTTATTTCAGACAATAGATACCACACACATTTTAATAAAGACCTACAAGACCCCTCTGACCTTGCAAAAAGTTACAGGTATCCCTACAGTCAAACTGCGCATGCACAGCAGAGCAAGTCAAGCACACCTTCTACGGAAAGTGTACAGGAGTCTCTCTGATGAAAGATGGGACTATGTTTTTATCAAATAAAGTGATTGCCTGCTGTCATTTAACTACTTAGCCGTGCCTCCAAAATCCTCTACTGGAGAACAAAAGGTTGAAGGTGGTGAAGGGATCGGGAGCACAGGTAGTGTTCTCATCAATCCTTCTGGTCAAAGGGAAAGGGCTGGGAAGGGCTGACTGAGTTGGAAAAGTTAATGAATAGTTACAGGAGTGGTGCCAGAATGACAGCTTCGGCTATGTTGCAAACGGGATGGGATGGCAGTCGAGATGCCTATTGAGAGATGGAGTGTCCTGCTACAGGCTACATAGACCATAGGACTCACTTTGAAAAAAACTGGTCTCTTGGGGGCTGATGGGGTTCATTTGTCAGAGAAAGGGGAGAGAGTCTTTGGCCAGGGGCTGGCCAATTTAGTTAGGAGGGCTTTAAACTAGTGATGCCAGGGGAGGGGACCCTCAAGTCATCCCACACCCACCACAATGAGAACAGAGCCAGTAACATATGCCCTGGGTCTGCAGGAGGATTGCAGGCCAACAGGAAAGCATCTGACCTGCAAATTGTTATCCCACCAGCACGACTGCTTTGAAGGGGGACCATCTTAAATGCTTCTATGCAAATACACAGAGCATGGGGAGTAAGCGGGAGGAACTGCAGATATGTGCATGCCTGCAAGGCTATGATGTTATTGGCATCACTGAGATGTGGTGGGATGACGACTATGACTGGAGTGTGGGGATTGTTGGGTATAAGCTCTTCAGGAAGGACAGGCAGGGCAGAAGAGGAGAGGGTGTTGCCCTCTACATCAATGACCAGTTGGAGTCTGTGGGGCTCCATCTGGGAATGGAGGAGGAATTGACTGAAACCTTATGGGTCAGGGTTAAAGGGAAAGACAGGAACAGGACATGTCATAGTGGGGGTCTGCTACAGGCCTTCAGATCAGGATGGCCGAGCAGATGAGGCCCTCTACAGGCAGATAGGAGCAGCCTCTCACTCACAGGCCCTGGTCCTCATGGGAGATTTCAACGACCCTGACATCTGCTGGAGGGACAACACAACAAAGCACCATCAATCCAGGAAGTTCCTGGAGTGCATTGATGACATCTTCCTCCTCCAAATAGTAGAGGAACCAACAAGAAAAGGTGCTTTGCTGGACCTTGTTCTTACCAATAGAGACAGGCCTGGTTGATGATGTAAAACTTAATAGGAGACTAGGCTGTAGAGACCATGACATGGTCAAATTCAGGACCTTTAGGGCAGCAAGGAAGGAGTGAAGCAAGCTCACTACCCTCAACTTCAAGAGAGCAGATTTTGGTCTCTTCAAGGATCTGCTTGGTAGGGTACCATGGGACAAAGCCCTGGAGGGAAGGGAAGCCCAGGAAAGCTGGTCCATATTCAAGGACCACTTCCTCCATGCCCAGGAGCAATGTGTCCCAACAAAGAGGAAGGCAGGCAGGAGAGCCATGAGGTCTGTAGGATGAGGTTTTGGACAGTTAAATATAAACCCAAGGTATACAGAGAGTGGAAACAGGGCCAGGTATCCTGGGGGGAGTACAGACAAGTTGTCAGAGAAGCAAGGGATCGGGTAAGGAAGGCCAAAGCACAGATAGAATTGGACCTGGCCAGGGATGTTAAGAATAACAAGAAAGGTTTCTACAGGTATGTCAGCAATAAGAGGAAGACAAGGGAAACTGTGGGCCCCGCTTCAGAAGGAAACCTGGCTGTGCAGGACACAGAGAAGGCTGAGGTACTCAATGTCTACTTTGCCTCATTCTTCACCGACAAAGGCTCTGGTCACAGCATCCAAGTTAGAGAAGGCGAAGGCATGGACTGTGAAAAGGAACATCTCCCCACTGTAGGAGAAGAGCGGGTTCATGACTATCTGAAGGGCCTGAAGGTGCACAAGTCTACAGAACCTGATGGGATTCATCCATGGCTCCTGAAGGAACTGGCCGATGAAGTTGCAAAGCCGCTGTCCATCATATTTGAAGAGTCCTGGCAGCCTGGAAAAAAATCCCCACTGACTGAAAAAGGGGAAACATAACTCCCGTTTTCAAGAAGGGAAAAAAGGAAGACCCAGGGAACTACAGGCCAGTCAGTCTCACCTCCGTGCCAGTCAGTCTCACCTCTGTGCCTGGTGAGATCATGGAGCAGATCCTGCTGAAGGCTCTGCTAAGGCACATGGAAAACAAAGGGGTGATTGGTGACAGCCAACACAGCTTCACCAAGGGCAAATCCTGCCTGACAAATTTGGTGGCTTTCTACAATCGGGTCACAGCATCGGTGGGCAAAAGAAGAGCAACCAATGTCATCTACCTGGACCTGTGCAATGCCTTCGACACTATCCCACACAACATCCAGGTATCAAAACTGGAACAGTACAGATTCAATGGATGGACCACTCATTGGATAAGGAACTGGCTGGATGGTCACACTCAGAGTCATGATCAATGGCTTGATGTCCAGATGAAGACCTGTGATGAATGGTGTTCCCCAGGGTTGGTAGTGGGACCAGTGCTATTTAACATCTTTGTCAGCAGCATGGACAGTGAAATTGAGTGCACCCTCAGCAAATTTGCTGATGACACCAAAGTGTGTGGTGAAGCCGACATGCTGGAGGGAAGGGATGCCATCCAGAGGTACCTTGACAGGCTTGAGAAGTGGGCTTGTGCAAACTGCATGAAGTTCAACAAGGTCAAGTGCAAGGTCCTGCACCTGGGTCTGAGAAATCCCAAGCACAAATACAGGCTGGGTGGAGAATGGATCAAAAACAGTCTGGAGGAGGAGTTGGGAGTGATGGTGGATGAGAAGCTCAACATGAGTCAGCAGTGTGCACTCACAGCCCAGAAATCCAACCATGGGCTGCATCAAAAGAAATGTGGCCAGCAGGGCCAGGGAGATGTTTCTCCCCCTTTACTCCATTCTTGTGAGACCCCACCTGGAGTACTGTGTCCAGTTCTGGAGCCCCCAACATAAGAAGGACATAGAACTCATGGAGAAAGTCCAGAGAAGGGCCACAAAGATGATCCAAGGGCTAGAGCACTGGCTGAGAGAGTTGGGGCTGTTCAACCTGGAGGAGAGAAGGCTCTGGGGAGATCTTATAGCGGTCTTCCAGTGCCTGAAGGGGGCCTATAGGAAAGCTGGGGAAGGACTTTTTACAAGAGCATGTAGTGATAGGACAAGGAGGAATGGATCGAAACTGGAAGAGGGGAGATTTCAGTTAGACATTAGGAGGAAATTATTTAGTGTAAGGGTAGTGAGACACTGAAACAGGTTGCCCAGGGAAGTTGTGGAAGCCCCATCCCTGGAAGTGTTCAAGGCCCGTCAAGCAGAGGGGTTGGAACTAGATGATTTTTAAGGTCCCTTCCAACTCAAACCATTCAATGATTCTATGAAAGGGAAGACAGAAGGAAAAAAAAACAACAAGAAAGCCTTTTCCCTCATTAAGCAAATTATTTTTTAATCTATCCATTCTTGTTTGGTTTCTGTTTGGCCTAGCTGGAGCCAGGCTGGGCTCCGTGTTTTTCAGTACAGGAGAGCAGCTAGTGTCACACACATCAACTTGGCCTTCTACTGGTACTTTCAAGATTGTTACCAGTTCAGAGTTTGCTTTCCATTGAAACTCCAACTCCAGGCTAAAGGCAGTGAAGCTGAGAGACAAAGAGCAGTTGAATCACAAAGGGAAATTGAGGCAGGCACACTGAGGTAGAGCATCCTGCTACAATTTCCAGATCCTCCCAAACATATGAGCAAACCAGATTTATCCGTCACACAGTTCTGCTTTGTGTTTGAGACTTTGTTATTACTCTACCAAAAAATGGAAGGCTCAGCACACTTTTTTCACTGCTTTTCCACCTCCCTAGGTGTATAGTCTCTACCGCACAACTGGTGCTAGTTTTGAGAAAGCACAGCAGGAATTTGCAACTGGAGTGATGTCCAACAAAACTGTACAAACTGCTGCAGCCAACGCCACATCAGCAGCAGCCGCCAGTGCAGCTCAGAGTGCATTCAAGGGTAACTGAGTTTAGAGAAATATAAAGTCATGATGATTCTCTTTGATTGTACTTTACTTTCCAGTCACTTATTATATTCCCTAAAAACATAGATGAAAATATACACAGCATGTTTGTTTGTTCTGCAGCTGTGCATGAGTAAAATGGGAATTGTTTTATTTTATTATCAATTTATTTATTTTAAAAAGATAACCATTCTCTGCCCTTTTTCAAAATTTTGCATTCTAGAATATAAAGACTTCTATGTTTTATGGAGGATAATTAATTTCAACAATTGGCCTGAGAATAAATTGTTGTATATAATGATCAAATAAATAAATAAATAAATAGATCAGTAGGTTTTTAGTGGCTCACTCCAGTATTTTTTTTTTTACTTCAGGAAAGCACTATGGATATTTTTTTTTTTTCTTTTTAAGAACTGTTTTCCCCATTTCTGCTATAAGAAGTGGGGTAAACAGAGATGTAGAGAGTTAGGTTTGGCAACTGCTTTTGCAATTTCAACTGCTGGAGGAAAAATTTAAGTAGGATAGATATTATATATTTTTTGTGGTTTTTGTTTTGTTTTTTGGGTTTTGATTTTTGGGGGTTAAGTCTTTTTGTATAAACCTGTACATTTGCATGAATACTGTTGAGTTATCTGATCTTGTTTAAATAGTGTTTTGGTCCAGAATTTACCTGCACCACTTTATAGTGCTTGTTTGTATCAATTTCCATGGAGTATTCTCTACCTGTGCGAAATTACTATGATGCAGAAACCTTCTCTGTAATAGAATGTGTAATGCAGTGTACAGTTTAAGGAAGTTAACTGATGGTTTCAATCACAAAGATAAATTATTATATATTTGCTATTTTTAATTTCAGTATTCATGCCTTGGGGTAATTATTTTGCTGGAAAAGAAACAAATATTGATTTTAGAACACTAGTTTCATGCCTCTCTTCCCTCTTACATGGAGTGGTATTTTTGTTGTGTTTGGCATTTTAAAATATTTTTTATAGTGTAGATTTGTGCTTAACAGTGGTATTAAATCTTTAGCCTCACCAGTCACCCTGTTTTCTGCCTGTCCAAAAATCTAAATATACAGTATTTGATTTTTTACCAGGAATATTGTCTAAAATAAAGCTTTTTAAGCAATGGCATTTAACAGATATATTATTTCATTTTAATGTAACTCAGCCATCTCTGTGATTTGATTTAAGATGGAAAAAAAAAAGCTTTGAGTTGGAAAAATGAGAAATCTTCATCTTTCACAAAGTTAAAATTTATCTCATTGAAATGGAGGCCTAAGAGGTTAAATTGGTGCTGTGGAACTGAACAATCCATAACGGTATGTACCATCAAAATATTCTAGAACTGAATCAGGTCTTACTACAAAGTGATGTTTCCCTCCATTGAAGGCTATTTGATATTCTTGGATTGCCTCATGAGTCTTATGCACAAATACTTGTTTGCTTTTTTTAACTCTTTTTTTGAAAATTAAATCAGGAAGGGGCTACATCTCACAACCTGTATTAGTACACGCTGTAGCTGAAATTAATTCAGCTCTTAAGGTGAATTACCTTTAGTAAGACTGAACATAAAATTCTGAATGTGGACAAATTTTCATAGATTAATTCCTTGTCACTACAGAGTATTCATAACAACATAAGAGCATTACAAAAAATAAAACCCTTAACTTAATCCCTGGATCAGTATTGTACTGTTAGTATGAAGTCCCTATTAGTCTCCTTTCTTTTACTGATTTCTTTAAATCCAACTTGAATTGGGATAAATGCAGTAGTTTCACCTATGCTGAAGTTCTTATCAATGAATATACTTGCTTCTAAATATTCTCTGCATCATGAAGTTAAGTCATTTAACTATTCTGTGTAATAGGGACTCTAAAGTTCTATACTAGGGAACATGCTAGCATTGAACTTAAATTTGTGTGAAATGTTATTAAAAGCTTTCCAGACAAAAGCCACAATTTTCAGTTCAGATCAGGCATCACACTTCTAGCAGCTATATATCAAGATTGTTCTTATAATATTTTTAATTTGATGGTTGTATCTAGGAACTCTACTATGGATTACTTTTCAACCTAAATTTAAGCAATTCTCTTGGATATGAATCCTAGGGACATCATCCTTACAATTTAATTTAATTTTTAAAATTGCACGATAACATACATTGCCAGAATATATTCTGGGGAAATAAACCACATGAGGAATAAAATCTGAATTTGGCAGGTAATTTTCCACCAAATGTTTAACTTCTCTTTGAGAAAACATTTGATGTTCCACGTATAGGGATTGTTGTTTATTAATGTCATGGGTTGAATGTACAGATTTAAACCTCCTAAGTGAAATTCAAGGTTCAGTTACATGTGAATTGTTTAAACCAGAAATCTCTGATATGTTGCAGCCCAAAAGGAAGGGAGACATTTGAGTTTAGCTTTGACAACAGAAGGCTGATACTTGTTAAAATATTTTGTACCTAACTAAAACTAGATTTTACAGTTGTCATGACCTGGATTGGGCAACCCAGGGAGATTCAGATTGGAACCCCTTGCTTTCTGTACTTCTCAGAGAGGAGTCTACATGTGGCTGGATCCAATCTTAGTCTCAGATCTGGACCTCCCAGGGAGTGATTAAAATGTTACAGTCTGAGAAAATGCTTGACCATCAGATACCCCTTGACCAGATTAAGATGAAATGACACTCAAGGTCTCTATTTGAACATTAGCTTTAATTACAACTATAGAAGGAATACTGATACTTTGATTATTAGATAAGCTCAGGCTGTGTAATCATAAAGGCTTATACTTCAATTATAGAGGTCACAATACATATATGCTCAAGCTGCATGACCTGGGAAAAAAATCATGGTAGGCCTTGTGTTACTTAATGATTTTAGGAAGGAAGTGAAAGAGAATGAAAGAGAATGAAAGAGGGGATAGGAGAAGAAAAGCTAGAGAGAGAGATGACAGAAAATCACTGATCCTGGATCCGGCGTTGGTCTGGTCAACGGGGGAGTGTTGGTGTCAGTGAAACTCCCAAAGCCCACCATCACAGCTCCTCATTTTATAGGCCTGTTTCCTTTAGGCAATTCTTTTACAACAGATGAGTAAACTTGGTTGAGTCATATCACCCTTGAGCAACTGGAGTGGACATCCACATCCTCTGCTGCTCCATCATTCTCTATATGGTTGTCTCCATCCTCTCAACTGTCATTTCCATAGGCCTCAGACAGTCCTTTACAATGCAAACAAGGTTTTGTTTGAGGGCTTACAATGGTGTTCCCACACAACTTCCTATAACAGGCCCTGAGGGCTGGTCCCTCACAACACTATTAATAACTATTAATTAGAGTATGGCACCCACTTCAGTTGTCATTTTGTAGTATTATGGCAAACTGAGTACAAAGTATGAAGTTTAAACACTGGAATGTCTGTAATAATTGATCTGTGATTTAGGAGTTGGTTTTATCTGGAGGATGTTTGTATATTTTGTAAATTACTAACAATGCTCTGCCATCCTGGTGAACATCATGGTTCTCTATAAATGCACTTTTGTCCCTCCATTGCATGTCTGAGTAGTTCAGAAGTTTTGTATATTTATTGTATTAACACAGTGTCATAGAATAAAAAAATACTTTTTTTTCCCGGATGTTTGCTCTGTATAGTTTTGAACAATATAGGGATTCTTCATTTAAGGGTCAGGCTAACATGCAGGGTGGCTGATTTATGTAAAAGTCACACTTAGTTTTTATTATTCTGTATATAAATGCTGCAATTCTGCTGAAATGGGAAAGCAAAATGTCCCCTATCAAAATAATACATTAGGGTAACAAGAATAAGTCTACTCAACTGTTATGAAGAAAATTCTTAAACCATTGCAACCCACTTTATTGTGCAGTAAACTTAAGAGGGTTAAAATCTAAACAATTTCTGTCATTACTAAATGAAATTCTACAGGTATTAAGTGAATCCTACAAGATTATTGAAAGTAAAATGAAGTTGCTGAAAATAGCATTGCTTTGGTACTGTTTATTTCCCTAATTTCTGTCTATGAATTGACACTTCTGTATCACTTTTCTGCTTTTTGGGAGGGGCACTATCACAGTCCATTGATTATTATTTTTTTTCATATCATATGAACTGTAACACCTGCTTTCTAGTACTGAATTTATTATCAGGGTTTTTTTGAAGGGCAAAATGAGTTCATCTAGACCGCTGTGACTTACTTAGGTTTCCAAATAGATAATACTAAGCACAGTGCTCTGAGGTACAGTTGGGATTATTTTGGAAGTTTTTGAAGACACCCACACATGCATGCATCATTTAGTAGTGAAATTCTTCATCAACTTGATCTGTTTCCTTGTAATTTCTAGGGTGGCAGTGGCAGCAGACTAAACAGTTTTTGAACTTTCTTGGAAAGGGAAAGCACAGTTGTGCAACACGATACAGTTGTGTTTTATTATTAGAATTTTTGCACAATTTAAGTGCTGTTCTGGGGAAATAATTCCCCTGAATCACACAGGCACTAATTTGAGAAATGTCACAGTTTATCACTGGGCTGGCAATTAAACAAATGACAGATGCTCTCTATTAACCCCTCTCCCTTTCCCCATGGGGAAAATATGTACAAATATGTACAAAACCACTATCGTGCCTAACCCCCCCCCAATAACACTCACATCACCACTGAGGCTGCAGGGCAGGCTCTGGAAATGTTCCAGACTTGACTCCTGGAATCAGCAGCAGACTGAAGCTAGATGCAGGAATGCACAGATTCAGGAACACACAAATCAGGATCAAAGGCAGACCAACAAACAGAATCCTCCTAGAACACTGGCCATAGATGAAGAGAACTTGACCCTTGTGATCCCTCAAATTTATACTGAGTATGATGTGTGTGGCATGGAATGCTTCTTTTGGTCAATTTTGGTCACCTGTCCGGCCCACTCCTCCCCAAAGGAGGGTCACAGGTGTGACCCCTTTTTTCCCTTCTGTTTCCAGACTATAAGATGTTTTTCAGACCCAAGCAGAGACCTTGGTTCTGCATAACATTCTCTTAGCTGTAACTATAAACATCAAGCATTATCAGTCCTAGAAACAGGCAATGGCTGAATCATAGAATCATTTAGGTCAGAAAAGACCTTTAAGATCATCGAGTCCAACCTTTAATGCTACTTTACCATGTTCACCCTAAACCATATCCCCAAGTACCACATCTATATGACTTTTAAACACATCAAGGGACGGTGACTCAACCACCTCTCTGACTAGCCTGTTCCAATGCCTGACAACCCTTTCAGAGAAAATTTTTTTTCTTAATGTCCATACTAAACCTCTCCTGGTGTAGCTTTAGGCTGTTCCCTCTCATCCTATCACTCCTTTTCTTTAGACTAAATAGCCCCAGTTCCCTCAGCTGCTCTTCATAAGACTTGTTCTCTAGGCCTTTCACCAGCCTAGTTGCTCTTCTCTGCACTCGCTCCAACACCTCAATGTCTTTCTTGTATTGGGTGCTAAAAACTGAACACAATACTCAAGGTGGGGCCACAACAAGGTCAAGTACAGGGGGGGAGGCTCACTTCCCTAAACTATTTCTAATACAAGCCAAGATGTCATTGACCTTCTTGGCCACCTGCGCACAGCACTGGCTCATGTTCAGCCAGCTGTCAATCAACACCCACAGGTCCCTCTCTGCTAGGCATCTCTCCAGCCACTCTTCCCCAAGCCTGTAGTGCTGCTGGGGGTTGTTGTGGCCAAAGTGCAGGACCCGATATTTGGCTTTATTGAAACTCATACAATTGGTCTCAGCCCATTGATCAAGTCTGTCCAGATCCCTCTGCAGAGCCTCCCTGCCCTCAAGCAGATCAACGCTCCCACCCAACTTAGTGCCATCTGCAAACTTACTGAGAGTGCACTCTATCCCCTCAACCAAGTCATCAATAAAGATGTTAAACAGGAGCAGCCCAAGCACTGGGCCCTGGGGAACACCACTCGTGACCAGCTGCCGACTGGATTTAACACCATTGAACACAATTGTCACGGTTTTACTCAGGATTGGCAATTAAACCAATGACAACAGTGCTCTCGATACCCTCCCCCAGGTAGGGAAGGAGAGAGATAATGAAGGAGAGACACTATCTGGATTGAAAACTAAACTAGACAGCTTTAATTTAAAAACTAATGACAAATGAAAATATGGACAATTCTATACAAGTATGTTCATGAGTGTGCAAAACCCCTATTTCCTCCCCCCACCCCGAGCAACTCCCACAGCACTCTCCTTAGCTGTGAGCAGTTCTGAAATGTCTCGGACCACTGCTGGAGAGAGCGGCAGAGCAGACAGGAGCTGAGGGTAGAGTTATGAGGGTCAGGAATGCACGAGCCTAGGGATCAATGGTGATGGATAGACAGAGTCCTCGCCAGATGCTGGCAATGAACAGAAGAGAAGGGAAGAAGAAGCAGGAAAAATGTTGACTTCCATGATCTCTGACCTTACACCAAGCTTACGTAGATATATGGAATGGAATACTTTGGTCAATTTTGCTGTTCGTCTAGTCCACCCCCCCCTACGGGGGTTACAGATATGACTCTTCTGCTCTCTGTAGCATCCCTGAGGTGGCAGAGCAAGAAGCGAACTTGGCGTCTCAGCAGTAGCATAAACATTCCAGCGTTATCAGTCCACTAGTGGGAAAGCTTGCTGCTAGTTAAGAGAGCTTACTGAAGGGAAAAAAAAACAACAGTAAAAAGAAAACTGGCTTCATCCTGGCTCGAATCAGGACAATTCCATGCTCTACCAATTCTACTAGTGTGGCAAAAATGGGTATTCTCACCCAGAGTTAGATTCCCTTGAGGTACAGATTGTACTTCTCTGTCCTCCATCATCACACACCAAGTATGTCCAAGCCCTTGAGCAAAAGCAACCCCACGAATGGGTTTGCCTTTGCCTGAAGCAGGAAAAAACCCCAAACACTTCTCCCCAACAGATTCCTTTCATATACCATAGGGACTTTATCCCCATCTTCTGTATCACAGAATCACAGAATCTTAGGGGTTGGAATGGACCTCGTAAGATCATCTAGTCCAACCCCCCTGCCAGAGCAGGGTCACCTAGAGTACATCACACAGGAAGGCGTCCAGGTGGGTTTTGAATGTCTCCAGCGAAGGAGACTCCACAACCTCTCCAGGCAGCCTGTTCCAGTGCTCTGTCACTCTCACAGTAAAGAAGTTTTTTCTCATGTTTACGTGGAACCTCCTATGCTCCAGTTTGCACCCACTGCCCCTAGTCCTATCACTGAACATCACTGTAAGAAGCCTGGCTCCATCCTCCAGACACTTGCCCTTAACATATTTGTAAATACTGATGAGGTCACCCCTCAGTCTCCTCCAAGCTAAAGAGACCCAGCTCCCTCAGCCTTTCCTCATAAGGGAGATGTTCCACTCCCTTCATCATCTTTGTGGCTCTGCGCTGGACTCTTTCAAGCAGTTCCCTGTCCTTCTTGAACGGAGTACAGGGGCACGATCACCTCTCTACTCTGGCTGGCCACACTATTCCTAATGCAGGCCAGGATGCCATTGGCCTTCTTGGCCAACTGGGCACGCTGCTGGCTCATGTTAAGTCAGCTTTCAACCAGCACCCCCAGGTCCTTCTCTACCATGGAGCTTTCCAGCCACTCATCCCCAAGCTTGTAGCTTTGCATGGGGTTGTTGTGACCAAAGTGCAGGACCCGGCACTTGGCCTTGTTAAACCTCATACAATTGGCCTCGGCCCATCGATCCAGTCTGTCCAGGTCTCTCTGCAGAGCCTTCCTACCCTCAAGCAAATCGACACTTCCTCCCAGCTTAGTGTCATCTGCAAACTTACTTAGGAAGCGCTCCATCCCCTCATCTAGGTCATTAATAAAGATATTGAAAAAGACTGGACCCAAAACTGAGCCCTGGGGGACACCACTGGTGACCAGCCACCAACTGGATCCAACCCCATTCACTACAACTCTCTGGGCTTGGCCAGCCAGCCAGTTTTTTACCCAGCAGAGAGTGTACCTGTCTATGCCATGAGCCACCAGCTTCTCTAGGAGAATGTTGTGAGAGATGGCATCAAAGGCCTTTCCAAAGTCCAGATAGACAACATCCACAGCTCTTCCCTCATTCCCTCATCCACCAGGCAGATCACCTGATCATAGAAGGAGATCAGGTTAGTCAAGCAGGACCTGCCTTTCCTGAAGCCATGCTGTCTGAGCCTGATCCCATGGCTATCCTGCGCTTGCCACGTGAGTGCACTCAAGATGAGCCTCTCCATGATTTTCCCTGGTACTGAGGTCAGGCTGACAGGCCTGTAGTTCCCAGGATCCTTCTTTGGGCCCTTCTTGTAAATGAGTGTCACATTGGCAAGCCTCCAGTTGTCTGGGACCTCCCCTGTTCTCCAGGACTGTTGATAGATGATAGAGTGAGGCTTGCTGATCTCCTCTGCCAGCTCTCTCAGTACCCTTGGATGAATCCCATCTGGCCCCATAGACTTTTGAGTGTCTAGGTGCTGCAGCAGGTCTCTGACTGCATCCTCCTGGAATATGGGGGAGTTGTTCTGCTCTCCATCCTTATATTCCATATCAGGAGGTCAAATATCCTAAGGGCAGCTGGTCTGACTATTAAAGATGGAGACAAAGAAGGCATTAAGTATCTCAGCCTTTTCTTCATCCATGGTTGCCATGTTCCCCTCCTCATCCAATAAGGGATGGAGATTCTCCCTGGATCTCTTTTTGCTGTTAATGTATTTGTAAAACATTTAAAATTGTTCTTAAAGGTAGTGGCCAGATTGAGCTCCAGCTGGGCTTTTGCCTTTCTAATTTTCTCTCTGTATGTCCTCACGAGCTCCCTGTACTCATCTTGAGTTGCCCATCCTTCCTTCCAAAGGTAGTAGACTTTTTTTCTCCCTGAATCCCAGCAAAAGCTCCCTGTTCAGCCAGGCTGATCGTCTTCCCCAACAGTTTGTTTTACGGCACATGAGGACAGCCTGCTCCTGCGCTTTTAAGACTTCCTTCTTGAAGAGCATCCAGCCTTCCTGAACCCCTTTGCCCCTCAGAACTGAATGCCAAGGGACTCTCTTAACCATTGTTCTAAACAGGCTGAAGTCTGCCCTCCAGATGTCCATAGTGGAGGTTTTGGTGACACCTCTCCTTATTTCACTAAGAACTGAGAATTAAACCATTTAATGGTTGCTAAGCCCAAGACAGCCTCCAACCTCCACATACCCCACGTGACCTTGGGCAAAGACATGACCTTGGGGTCCCGGCAATAACAAAAGCATTCCGATGTTATCAGTCCTAGCTGGAACACTTGCTGCTAGTTAAAAGAGAGCTTACTGTGCAAGGCATTTGACACTGTCCCACATGACATCCTGGTCTCCAAACTGACAAGACATGGATTTGACAGATGGACCACTTGGTGGATAAGAAATTGGCTGGATGGCCGCACCCAGAGAGTTGTGGTCAATGGCTCAATGTTCAAATGGAGGCAGGTGACGAGTGGTGTCCCTCAGGGGTCAGTATTGGGACCAGTGCTGTTTAACATCTTTGTTGGAGACATGGACAGTGGGACTGAGTGTATCCTCAGCAAGTTTGCTGATGATACCAAGCTGTGTGGTGTGGTTGACACCCTAGAGGGAAGGGATGCCATCCAGAGGGACCTTGACAGGCTGGAGAGGTGGGCCAATGCCAACCTCATGAAGTTCAACAAGGCCAAGTGCAAGGTCCTGCACCTGGGTCAGCACAACCCCAGGCACAAATACAGGCTGGGGGAAGAATGGCTGGAGAGCAGTCCTGAGGAGAAGGACTTGGGGGTGTTAGTGGATGAGAAGCTTGACATGAACTGCCAGTGTGCACTCACAGCCCAGAGAGCCAACTGCATCCTGGGCTGCATCAAAAGAAGTGTGGCCAGCAGGGCCAGGGTGGTGATTCTGCCCCTCTGCTCTGGTCAGACCGCACCTGGAATACTGCATACAGTTCTGGTGCCCTCAGCACAAGAAAGATATAGACCTGTTGGAGAGGGTCCAGAGAAGGGCCACCAAGATGATCAAAGGTGTGGAGCACCTCTGCTATGAAGACAGGCTAAAACAATTGGGGCTGTTCAGCCTAGAGAAGAGAAGGCTCCGGGGAGACCTTATAGCAGCCTTCCAGTACTTGAAGGGGGCCTACAGGAAAGCTGGGGAGGGGCTTTTCATCAGAGAAGATAGTGATAGGACAAGGGGTAACGGTTTTAAACTGAGAGAGGAAAGATTTAGGTAAGATATTAGGAACAAATTCTTCACTATAAGGGTGGTGAGGAAATGGAATGCATTGCCCAGGGACGCTGTTGATGCCCCATCCCTGGAGGTTTTTAAGGCCAGGTTGGACGAAGTTTTGTGCAACCTGGTCTAGTGGCAGGGTTCCTTGCTCATGGCAGGGGGGTTGGAACTTAATGATCTTTAAGGTCCCTTCCAACCTTAATGATTCTATGATTTTATGATTACTGAAGGAAAAAAAAAACACAACAGTAAAAGTGGCTTCACCATGGCTCAAACCAGGACATTCCACCCCTTATTCCATACCATATAATACATATAGGCTCTATACTTTACCAACTTTCAAATTAAGGATTCTCCCCCAGAGTCAGATTACCTTGAGGTACACATTGTACTTCACCATCCTCCATCATCACACACCAGGTATGTCCAGGTGCCTGAGCAAAAGCAACACCCCGGACAGGTTTACCTTTGCCTGAAGCAGGATAAACCCAGACACTTTTACCCAACAGGTTTCTTTCACATACCACAGGGTCTTTATCCCCATCTGCAGTACGTAGAAGGTCTGACTGAGCAGGACCAGCCTGATGATTGATGGATTGAAAGTTCCACCACCCATTGCCTTCAGGGTAGCTTTTAAAATACCATTGTACCTTTCAGTTTTCCCCGAGGCTTGTGCATAGCATGGGATATGGTATATCCACTCGATACCATGTTCTTTAGCCCAGTCAGTCACAAGACTGTTTTTGAAATGAGTCCCATTGTCTGACTCAATTCTTTATGGAGTACCATGTCTCCACAAGATTTGCTTCTCAAGGCCCAGGATAGTGTTCTGGGCTGTGGCATGAGGCACAGGATATGTTTCCAACCATCCTGCCTTTGTTTCCACCATTGTAAGCACGTAGCGCTTGTCCTGGCGGGTTTGAGGCAGTGTGATGTAGTCAATTTGCCAGGTCTCTCCATACCTGTACTTTGACCACCTCCCTTCATGCCACAAAGGTTTCAACTGTTTAGCCTGCTTAATTGCAGCACATATCTCACAGTTGTGGACAACCTGCGCAATAGTGGTTCAGTCCACCCCTCGGTCACGAGCCGATCTGTAAGTTGCATCTCTGCCCTGATGACCTGAAGTGTCACGGGCCCATCGAGCCAAAAAGAGTTCACCCTTATGTTCCCAGTCCAAGTCTATTTGGAACACTTGAGCAGCCTCATCTGCTCATTGGCTGCATCCCTGTTCCTCAGTGGCTCGACTCAGAGGCACGTGTGCATCTACATGATGCACTTTTACCACCGGTTTCTCTGTCCCAGCTGCAATGTCTTTCCACAGGTCAGCAACCCAAATAGGTTTACCTTTTCGCTGCCAGTTGCTCTGCTGCCACTGCTTCAGCAAACCCCACAAGCCATCCATGAGTCAGTGCAGAGATAGTCTTGGCCACCACTCTCGCTCAGCAATGTCCAAAGCCAGTTGGATGGCTTTTACCTCTTCAAACTGACTTGATTCACCTTCTCCTTCAGCTGTTTGTGCAACTAGTCGTGTAGGACTCCACATAACAACTTTCCACTTTTGGTGGGTCCCTACAAGACAACAGACACCATCAGTGAAAAGAGCAAATTGTTTCTCAGTCTCTGGTAGGTGATCATATGGTGGAGCTTCTTGAGCCTATCTCACCACTTCTTGTGGTGGCATTCCAAAGTGTGTGCCTTCTGGCCAGTTTGTAATTGCTTCTACAATACCTGGACAATTAGGCCTTCCTAATCGAGCTCGCTGCGTAATTAAAGCAATCCATTTACTCCAAGTTGCACCAGTGGAATGATGGACAGGAGAAATTGACTCTGGAACATGAAGCTCAGTACTGGTAATCTGGGTGCCGGGAGGAGCTGCGCTTCAGTGCCGATCACTTCCAAAGTGGCTCTAACTCCTTCATATGCTGCAAGTATCCCCTTCTCAGTTGTTGTGTAGTTGGCCTCGGAACCTCTGTAGCTCTGGCTCCAGAATCCCAAGGGTCGACCTCAAGTCTCCCCTGGTGCTTTCTGCCAGAGGCTCCAGGTAGAACTGCTGTACCTGTTTGTGGTGTAGAGCACATTCTTGATGTCTGGCCCTGTCCAAACTGGTCCAAGGGTCATTGCCTGCACAATCTCCTTTTTAATCTGCTCAAAAGCTTTCTGTTGTTCAGGACCCCATTTAATCATAGAATCATAGAATCATAGGGGTTGGAAGGGACCTCGAAAGATCATCTCGTCCAACCCCCCTGCCAGAGCAGGGTCACCTAGAGTACATCACACAGGAATGCATCCAGGCGGGTTTTGAATGTCTCCAGTGAAGGAGACTCCACTACCTCTCTGGGCAGCCTGTTCCAGTGCTCTGTCACTCTCACAGTAAAGAAATTTTTTCTGATATTCACCTTAAACCTCCTATGCTCCAATTTGCATCCATTACTCCTTGTCCTATCACTGGTCATCACAGAAAAAAGCTTAACTCCATCTTCTTGACACTCACCCTTTACATATTTGTAAACATTGATGAGGTCACCCCTCAGTCTCCTTTTCTCCAAACTAAAGAGACCCAGCTCCCTCAGCCTCTCCTCATAAGGGAGATGTTCCATTCCCTTAATCATCTTTGTGGCTCTGCGCTGGACTCTTTCAAGCACTTCCCTGTCCTTCCTGAACTGAGGGGCCCAGAACTGGACACAATACTCCAGATGTGGCCTCACCAATGCAGAATAGAGGGGGAGGAGAACCTCCCTTGACCGACTAACCACACCCTTTCTAATGCACCCCAGGATGCCATTGGCCTTCTTAGCCACAAGGGCACATTGCTGGCTCATGGTCATCCTCCTATCTACCAGGACCCCCAGGTCCCTCTCTCCTACACTGCTCTCCAGCAGGTCAGCCCCCAACCTGTACTGGTACATGGCATTTTTCTTCCCCAAATGCAAAACTCTACACTTGCCCTTGTTGAACTTCATCAGGTTTTTCCCCGCCCAACTCTCCAGCCTGTCTAGGTCTCTCTGAATGGCAGCACAGCCTTCTGGTGTGTCAGCCACTCCTCCCAGCTTGGTGTCATCTGCAAACTTGCTGAGGGTACATTCTGTACCCTCATCCAGGTCGTCGATGAAGATGTTGAGCAACACCGGTCCCAGTACCGACCCCTGAGGGACTCCACTAGTCACAGGCCTCCAACTAGATTCTGCCCCATTGACTACAACTCTCTGACTTCTTCCTTTCAACCAGTTCTTGATGTCACTCTTCTTTCGGGTCACCTCATAGACAGGTTTCACAATTTCACTCTAACCTGGAGTATGCATTCTCCAGAAACCAATAGTTCCTAAAAAGGTTTGCGAGTCCTTTTTAGTAGATGGTGGGGCCACAGCTGTTCTTTTGTTAATCATGTCCATTGGGATCTGGCAACATCCATCTTGCCTCCTGATTCCCAGGAACTGGATCTCTCGTGCAGGCCCCTTGACCTGGCTTCTTTTTGCATCAAAAACAGAATCCAGAAGAATTTGGATGATATTTTTGCCTTTCACGAAGACTTCTTCTGGTGTGTCATCCCACAAAATTATGTCATCAATGTACCACAGTTGTTCTGGAACTCCACTGTTCTCCAGTCAGTCCATGGCCCATGTCTGAGCTCTGTTTCCACCCCTGGGGCAGTTGATTCCAGGTATACTGGACTCCCCTCCTGGTGAAAGCAAACTGTGGCCTCCACTCTGGTGCTACAAGAACAGAGAAAAAGGCATGAGCAATGTCAATAGTGGCACACCATTTGGCTGCTTTCAACTCCAGCTCGTAATGAAGTTCTAGCATGTCTGGCACAGCAGCACTGAGCGGTGGTGTCACCTCATTCAGGCCACGATAGCCCACTGTCAGCCTCCACTCGCCATCAGGCTTTCACACTGGCCAAACAGGACTGTTGAAGGGTGAGTGACAGTCCTGCTGATCACTCTTAGCGTCTCCAATTGCCAGATCAGCTTATGAATGGGGATCACAGAATCTCTGTTGGTGCGATATAGTTGTCTACTCACTGCTGAAGTGGCAATCAGCACCTGCTGGGCTTCAAACTTCAGGAATCCCACTAGAGAAGGGTCATCTGAAAGGCCAGGCAAAGTATGCAGCTGTTCAGCATCCTCAGTCTCTACAGCTGCTATACCAAATGCCCACCAGTACCCTTTCGGGTCAATGCCAAGGATGCACAGAGCATCTGGGCCAGTCACTATAGGGTGCATTTACCAGTGAGGCTCACATCGGCCTCCACAACAGTCAGTTCTTGAGATCTTCCCGTCACTCCAGAAATAGTGATGGAGTCTATCCCTTTATGATTCAGTGGCATTAGTGTGCACTGTGCAGGTCTTTATAGTTTTGTGGTTCTAATGTGCCGGGCCACTGAATCCACACAGTCCAGTAAACTCGGTTGTCCCTCTCCTCTCCCTGGCTGGAGGCAGGGCACCTCTGATGTTGAGCATTTGAGGTTGATGCACCATCCCGGGTGGAGACTGGTGCAGCCTTCTTCTTGGAAGAACCATCTCCTGCCTTTGTTCTGCTCAGTAACTCTTGCATGTGTATCTGGAGAATATCAGTGGGTCTCTTGTCCCAAGTTCTCATGTCCTCTTTGAAATAATTATGCAAGAGAGACCACAGGTGGCGTTGAAGTGCGTCCTGTCTCTCTCACTGCTGTCTAGTAGCAAGACGTTTCCTCTTAATGGCTGCAACACGTGACCAATTGTGTCAAGGGTGATACTGGGGTTTACCTTCTCATCTGTTCGGCATCTTATTCTTTCTGTCAGTCATTTGTTCAATGGCTGAGGTGTGGAACTGATGGGGATCAGAGATTATGTCTCCATATACCGTGCTTTGAAAGCCACCTCACGCACAGTTGGTCTTGAGTCGTCATCAGTTCATCCTGTGAAGGAGAATATATGGGCATGTGCTGCTGGCACAGCCTGTGCAAACCTCCGGAACATTTGTGTGTTGCACAGAACATCGTTTGTAAGTCCATCATTATCATAGATCACTTCTCGCACAGCTATTTCTCTCAAATATGTGACGGCTTTCTCAAGAGTGGGTGTTCTGCTTCAGCGCCATTCGATGTCACCCTTATGGGGGTATCTCTTCCTCACAGCTGAAAGTAGTCGATCCTACAGTGCCGGCGGCGAGGGAAGCAAGCAGTCCAGAATCAATGTGATTGATAAAGCAAGCTTCGATTTATTGAATACACAGTGTTACTTTTATACCCTTTTCCAAACCTACATGTAGTGAATTCATTGGATAGTAACCACGCATAGTGAATTCATTGGATAGTAACTACTTGTAGTAATTTCACTGGACGGCAACTACTTGCAGTGATTTTACTGGATAATAACACACATCTGAGTTCCAGGGTTCTTCCTTGTTTTCTATCATTCTACTTCTCTACCTTGTCCTTGAGTTAGTTTAAGCTAACAGAGATTGTTTATACTTGTGTTAGGCTAAAAAAAGAGATTGCTTGTACAGCTGCTGTTTGTGCTACACTCTCAAGGCCTCTCGAGGAGATAGCAGGGGCCCATGGCCCTGCTGCTCAAGCCATTCTGCAACACTACAGGGTGGTAGTTCCCATCTTACTTCTAAACGCTCTGTCAATAACAGCATCTCTGGCCAGGGATCCCAACTGCTTGGCTTCTCTCTCATCCACATTGTAAGTTTCAGCTCCACTATCAAAGCATCGGAGCAACCAAGGAAGAATTCCCTCACCGTCAGTGCAGGTGAAGTTCTTTCTCATGAGGTGCAGTTCCTTCATAGAGAAAGGCTGGACAATGTCATCGTCATCATCTGATTGAGGAGGGCCTGCTGTTCTGTCTGCCTGAGAAGGGCCTGATTTTTTTATCTGTTTGAGAGGTACCTGCTCCATCACCTGATTTAGAATCCTCTGCTTCCTCAATTTCAGTCTCTATCATCGCTTGAAAAAACTCTGGATGTCTCAGACGGGAGCAGATAAAAAGGGAGGAGCATGCATTTCACCTTAGCTTTGCTCCTGGTCACAGGATTAACTGGATTGATTTGAAAGGGAGTGGACTTAGACTTTGCAGAAGGAGCTGTTTTTATAGCAGCAATTGCAGAACCAGATGTTTTTTGTAGCAGCACCAGTGGTGGCATCAGCAGCAGTGGTGGTAGCAGCAGCACGGGTTGCAGCAGCATTGCCTGTGGGGGATTAGCAGTGAGTGGAACAACACTTCACCCTATGCATCCACAGTACATTATAAACATTCAGCAGAAGCATCCTTACTGCAACAATGCTATTCAGATCCAGAACTGGGAGATTCAGCTTGAGAGAAAATGGAGAAGTAAAATTGAACCTGCTACTGCCATTAGCAACATAAACCTTTCCATTCACTTTAGGATCTGTACTGTAACTGTACAGTAACTGTACAGATACAGTGCCCCCATAAAGATCAGTATCATAAACCCTAAGATCACTAGGCTGGTAATTATACGGTTGATTATAGTTACAGTTCTGACAATAAATCTTAAAAAAATAACAAGAGCAACTACACAGAGCAGTATGCTCTCAGCTGTATACCACATGTACAATTGCATGTTGGGAAAAAGGTCCTGCAGAAACATTGCAGAAAGTGTTCAGTTTTCAATCTGTCATTAAATTCAGCAGAAGTGTTTCTAATTGCTATCTGAGAGATTCCACCCATCAGAGATGGAATTTTAAACACTCCCAGTTAGTGAGAATTTATAGCCTGGGCTTAATATCAAGCCCCATGTTTGGCACCAACAAATTTTTGTCACGGATTGTCTCAGGATCAGCAATCAAACCAGGGACAACAATGCTCTCAATCCCCTCTCCCTCCCACCCACGTAGGGAAGGAGAGAGAGAATGAGAGAGAGACTTTACTGGATTGAAAACTAAACTACACAGCTTTAATTAAACACTAATGATGAAAGAAAATATGTACAATTATATACAAATGTGTTCACGAATATGCAAAACCCTTTTCCCACCCCCAGCAACTCCCATGGCACTCCCCTGAGCTGTGAACAGTCTGAAAAGTCCCAGACCACTGACAGAGAGAGTGGTGAATTATGGGGGACGAAGGATGCACAGCCTAGGGGTCAACAGTGATGGATGGACGGAGTCCTCCTGGATGCCGGAAGAAGAAGCAGGAAGGAAGTTGTCTTCTGTGATCTCTGACCTTCCTCTGGGCTTATGTAGATATATGGAATGGAATATCTCTGGCCAATTTTGCTGTCTGTCTAATTCAGACTTCTACAGGAGTGTCATAGATCTCCTGGTAGCATCTGAACCAGCAGGGCAAAGACATGACCTTGGAGTCCCGGCAGTAACAAAAACTTTCCGGCATTATCAGTCCACTAACTGGAACATTTACTGCTAGTTAAAAGAAAGCTTACTGAAGGAAAAAAAAAATCAGTAAAAGGAAAATTGGCTTCATCCTAGTTCAAACCAGGACGGCTATTCTCTAGCAGTAACTATAAACCTCAGGCTTTATCAGTCCTAGAAACAGAGACTGATTGAAAAACCTGTAGTTAATTTCAGCAAGTGCAGCTACTTAGAAGGGACTTAACTGAAAGGAAAATTACTAGAAAGAAAACTGGTTCTATCCTGGCTCAAACCAGGATAGGAAAGATAAGGCACAGACACAGAAGACAGCACTAGGAAGAGAACTTTGATTGAAAATACTCACCTTTTATTTGAAATTCATGCTAACAAATGTACATAGTGGTGACTTTAAGAACATAATAACAGTACCACAACTAATCCATGGCTCAAAATCTACTCTAGCTGGATTGTCACAGCCTCTCTTCCCATACACAGTGACTGTGATGTATGTTGCTGCCATGCTATCCTTTTGTCTGGTTCTGTCCATTTCTTGTGGTAGGCACCAGCGTCCACTGTTTTCAAGGAAGACTTGAACTCTTCTCAGTTTACCACTAGGACTTGAGATGTGATATACTCTCATGTGGGATAACAATGCAAATTTGAAATTATTTGGCTGAAGAAAAAATCTCATTATCCAGAGAACTTTACTGAGTATAATAGACACAAATGCAGTATAGAAAACCCAGAAATAGCTCAGTAGAAATGTTTTCACACTGCCGTGATATAAAACACATTAAGAAACCTTGCTGAGCCTTTTCAGCTTTTAAATTGTATATTGCCAGAGATGGATACAGCTTCACATTTTAATTGTCTGTACTATATAGATCTGAGTATTTCAAGTAAATCTAGAAGAGGTTTTTGTTTAAATCTTTAAGCTACTGTTACTACTGTTGTAGTCATCTTCAAAATCAGTGATTTTGTTCCATTACTCTAAGCTGAGTTTGTCTACACCATCAAAACTCCAGCCACTTCTTCCCTGGGAAATAATTTTCCAAACATCTTTTTTAAAACCAAAACAACCCCCCCAAAAAACAGACCCCATTCCTGTTGTTGCACATCTCACACAACTTTATATATATACATAAACACCATCACTGAACTAAAAAACTGAACCTGAAATGTCAATGTAGCTGCTGCCACCAAGGAAGTTTTTAAAGTTTAACCCCCATCACTAACAAACCTGTGTTTAATTGCAAACTTGGCTTATGGCTAAGTCACAAGCAGGACTGAGAAGTTACATCCATCTCTTTACCAAAACCAGAGCACTGAACAACTCCTGAAAGCTACTAGTTTATGGTACGTATTCCCCAAGCTGAAAAGCCATTACCCAAAACTCAACCCCCTCAAAAGGGGTCAAGTGAATTTGTACACTGTCAAGTGTATTCATCAGGACTTTACTGAATTAATATTTTACTTTTTTTTTAAGTGTATAGAAAATTCCTAGAGCAATATTGGCTGCAGGCCACAATTTGATAAACTACAGCTGCTTTCTCACAGTTGAAAACAAAATTGGGAGAAAAGTCTTATTTATGGGCTGTGAATACGGTCACATTCTTACCTGTTTTGTTTGTGTTTTTTTTTCCTTTAGATAGCTAACTTTGTGAATCCTATACTGGCCTAGCATAATAAAAGAAAGAAAAAAAAAGTAATGTTTTCACTACCAAACCTACCTTCTATGCCATTTCAGAGCAGACAGAGTGCCTCTCAGGACATGCACTTCTTACTATCACTAATATTTATCATAATTTCTCATTTCATTAATACCTGGTTCTTACTTGCTGGGAAAAATGAATAAAGATTATTTAATTAAGCCAATTCAGCATAACCACAACAGAAATTACACTCTTTGGACTTCATGCTGGCTAACAGCAAGTGGAGAGGCACAGACTCCACACATTCAGCTCAAAGCTCCAGTACCCAGCACAATGGCTGAGATGCGCAGGGTACAAAGATCCCCTCCTGACTCTCCATCCCTGCCCAAAAAGGGGTGCTCGTATAAAAAGATCAAGAAGTGCTTTGCCTCCTGCTTCCTAGTAACTACCAAAAAAGATAGTCACAGGATACAGAGCTCATTTCAATGACTCCTGCAGCTTAAACAAAATACACACAAGATGCTTTACCACTCACTAAAACAGAGCAAACCATGAGCTAAAGCAGAAGCCAGAAATCCAAAACACTTAACTGTCCAACTACCAGTAACCAGAGCAGCAGCTTCCAGAGACCCAAATAAAAGAACCACTTCTGTGCTCCTGGGAACATGGATTCAGAAGGGAGGGAAGGAAAAAAAACTGTGTGGAGACAAACAAAGCGAAAGTTTTGTCATTTGTAACTATGTTTAAAGAAATCTCTGTTTTAAAATTCAAACAATAGCAAAGTTTGGCTAATGGTAACTTGGAGTGTCTTAGCAGCTGCGGAAGGGATAATAACTGGATTGATAATTGTTTATTGTGTGTTTTGTAAGTGTCCCAGTATCCTATGTCTTATGTGACTAATGTATGTATTTTAGAGACAGTGATATTATTGGTATTATTAATTGTGGGGCTGACCTGTTGGTATTTGGGGAGGATTTGGGAAGAATTTATAGCCACAACAGGAAACACACAGGACAGTGGAATTCTTAAGAAATGTCCCCTGGGCTGTATACGGGCCTACTGGAAGAATATTGCAGAGGGGCTGGGAGAGTCACTTAGTAAAACTCTCATCAAATATTGTAACCAATGGTGGCCGCCATATCGATTAGAAAATGAAGAAAAAGTGGCCAATGAATGGGACCCCAAATTATAATACCCTCCTTCAACTTATATTATTTCTCAGGAGAGAGGAAAAGGGTTGAAGTATCATATACAGATATGTTCTTTTCCCTGCAAAATCATCCGGAGTGGCAAAGGGACTGTGGGATGGTCCCACCCTCTGACCCGCTCTAAAGGTGGTATTGTGAAGAAAAATTTTGTTGTCTTACTTGTCTAGTAACCGTTAAAAAGTGTTGTTTAGCTTGTGTCTGGTATTGCCCTTTTGTTTCACTTGTGTCTTGTAACACGATAATGTATCCTCAGCAGGATGTGACATTACTAAATGCTCACCATTAGGATGTATTCTGGAGATTGGAATAAGTTTGGGGGTAAGCCTTTGAAGATTCGTGGATTGCAATCAATGTGGTTTTGCAAGCATGAAGGAGGATGAGATGTACCATGTGTGGATGGTTTTATGATAATTAAATGTGAGTTTAGTAAAGAAAGTTGTTGTAAGTCGATGAGAATATAGAGGATCAGTTAATGGAACCTTCAGCTCTCCCTCTCCACCCTGGTAATACGAGGGGGAGTGAAATGGGGGTGAGCGGATGTTCGGAGGATACAGATTCCAGTCAGGTGGCTGGAAGAGGGGGGCAGTGTCCTGCTGTTCATGCCCCTTTAAGATAAGCATTAAAGGTGGAGGGACGGCTTGTTGATATGCATGTCCCTCTTAAAGCACTGGACCTATTAAATTGGAAACAGTTTGTTGGGCCAATGCGAAGAAAAGTGTTGGAGCTACTCAAAGCAATAATGACAATTTAAAAAAATATAATATTAAAAAAAAATAATTATAATCCTCTTCAGTAATGAGAACTGTGAAGAGTTGAAAAAGCTAAAGAAATGGAATATAAACATCCACAAGATTATATTAACCATCTTTTGCCCAGGGAGAACCAAGACTGGAATCCTAACTCCAGGAGGGACCTGGACAGACTAGAGGAATGCCAACAGTTAATTTTGTATGGGGTCCAGGATGGGACCCACAAACCAAACCGAACAAACTTGTGCATGAGGTTAAACAGGGGTCTGACAAAGCATTTTCAATCTCTTTCGAGAGGCTATGTGAGCCTGCTAAAAAAATTGATATATTGGGACCCGGAAGCTAACTGTAAATGTTTCACATACTGTTTACATGTCAGCCTGCCCTGGATAACAGAAAGCAAAAAGCAGAGACCAGGCCAGAGTGGGATCATCGTCTATGAGTCAGTGCTGAAATCGAGCCTGGTTGGGTTAAATCAGTATGTATATTGTAAGCAAGAAGAGCATTGGAAAAGCAATTGTCCCCCATCCTGGCAGAAGCCTCTAGGTCTAAATTAGATCCTATCTTGACAACAGATCAAGATAAGGGCTCAGACTGGGTGGAGGTTGAATTAAATTCCCTAGCAGAACCATGAAGCTGGGAAGGACAGGGTTAATTTTTGGTGAATACAGGAGCTAGTTATGGTGTTCTAAATTCTTGCAAGGAACCTTTAGGTAAGTTTTCTATACCAGCTGTTGGTGCGACAGGGAAAAGATGTTATGCCCTTTTTCCAGCTCCTCAGGAGAGAGCTGGGAAAATGGACCTTGCTATACATACCTGAATGTCCGTTGGGAGTGAGAACAGGAGGCTAAAATGATGGGCTCGGGGAGCCTCACTGACACCAACCCCCACCCCATCCTTGGCTGGCACGACGCTGTATCTGCAGTGTGTTTGAGCCATAGGGTGGTGTGAGGAACCAGCCCTCAGGCTGGAATGTGTCAAAGCTCCATTGTAACCCCTCTTGTTTGCATCCCAAAAGGCCTTCCTGAGAGAACTGAGACACCGATAAGGACCTGAGGAGTGGAGGGGGTGAAGGCCCACTTCAGCTGCTCAGCCTTCCCATGACAAAATGGATACAGGTATTTGTTTGCATTAGTAGATACCTTCTCAGGTTAGCCTGAGGCTTTTCCATGTCGCACTATCAAACTCAAGGAAGGAGCGCAACCAGTTAGGATAAAACAGTAACCCCTAAAGCTGGAAGACAGGCAAGGGGTGAAAAATATTATAAAAGACTTCCTGAAATTTGAACTACTAATGGAGTGTTCTTCAGAATATAACACTCCTATTTTGCCTGTCAAAAAGCCTGATGGTAAAACCTACCGATTAGTACAGGATTTGCGGGCAATAAATAGGATAGCGGAAGATATACATCCGGTAGTGGCAAACCCATACACCTTGTTAAGTAATTTAAAGGAGACCTATGAATGGTTCACAGTATTGGATCTGAAGGATGCATTCTTTTGCTTCACCTTGGCCCCTGAAAGCTGCAATTTATTTGCTTTTGAATGGGAAAACTAAAATAATGAATTTGCTATACTAAGGGTTGCATTTAAAACAAGGTGCTTTGTGAAACTATCAGTCAAATATGCCAAGCATCCTGTAGGTTGTGATAACATCAAGTCTTCTAAGAACCTGTGGAGCCTACAGACAACACTCATGTTGATTCTGACCCACCTGGGCAATCTACCAGCAGGAGACTGGAGACAGGACCAGGACGAGAGACCAGGACAAAGACGACAAAGGACTAGAATCAACAAAGACCTCCACAGGAGACCCTCGAGCATGCATAATTACAAAGATAGCCAATTCCAGGAAATAAAATGGCTATGTAAAAGAATTCTGGGAACTCATTGACATGGAACTGAATATACATGTTTTTGGTGTATATTAGTCAGGGGTGTTTCACTGACTTGTGGAAGCACTCATGGTGGAGAATCCCCAGTGCTGCCCAGCGCTGCAATAAAGAATGCCTGCTCAATAACAGCTTGTTTGTTGTTATTGGGTCTTGATCTCGGAATCATTACCTAGCCACACCTAGCCTCCCACTTCGGTGAGGAGTGTTAGAAAGCAAGGGGGTTTGGAAGCTCCAAAATTTTTATTTCACAGCCATCCCAACTAAAGGTCGGCCTCTTATAAGGACAGTTAAAAGTGGTTGTCCAGCAGTCACCTGTTGGATCCAAAATATCTGTGGGTTACCAGTACTCCCAAAACCTCCTTGCCCCCTCTTGCAATCAGCAGCAGCGGGGACAGAGAATGGCAATAAAAGCTGTGCCACCGACTGACCAGAGGGAATAGTACAAGGTGGGTGTGGCGTCCACACCATAATTTTGATTTGTCCTTCAAAATCAGAATCAATAACACCAGGCAAGACAAACAAACCAGAACGTGTAGCAGATGAGCGACCCAGCAAAAGAGCACAAAAAACCTTCGGGCAAAGGGCCGTAGACTCCCGTGTCCAATAAACGCACGGTCGAATCTGTTATTACGGTGCTTGTGACTGTGACCAAATCCAACCCGGCACTCCCTGCTGTGCTGGCTGTGAGATCTCCGGTTGTGCATCTCCGGGAGTGCAAGCCGGCTGAGACAGCGGCACTGGCGACACCTCCTGGCTGTAACAGACCTTGTTGTTGATTTTCGGGGCGCCGGGTCTCGCGCCCCGCTTCCCGTTTCCCTGAATGAGCTGGCCTTGGTTGTTAAGCCTTGATCGGCACTGATTGCCCCAATGATAGCCCTTTCCGCAGCGCCGACAAGGCGCAGTCGGCTGACGCTTAATGGTACCTTTCTGACCGCTTCCCCCGTCCGGACAATCTTTTCTAACATGACCCTCTTTTCCACATTCAAAACACTTCAAAGCCTCTTTGTCCGCCGCAAGCGTCTTAGTAAGGGCTGCAGCCAACACAGATGCCTTATGTTCCACTGAACCCACATCGTGACAAGCTCTTAATAGGTCAACTATTGACTTTGCAGAGTGCTTATTCGGGGCAATTGCCTTCTGACAGTCTGCATTTGCATTTTCAAAGGCCAGCTGAAACAACAACACTCGAGCCGCCTCCTCATTGTCTACCTGTCTTGAAATAGCTGTTTGAAGGCGATCTGTAAAGGAAACATAGGGCTGCCGTGGCCCCTGTTTGATAGCGGTAAGATATGATTCCCGCCGCTCTGGATCGGGTACTTTACGTAAAGCCTTTACCGTTAGGTCCGCAGCCTGCCGGAACGCTGCCCGCGGTATCTCTGCTTGCGCCTGGGCGGTAGCTCTCGCGTTCAGCCCTAACAGCTCATTCTCACTGACTGCCGAACCAGCTGTGATGTTATCCAAGACCTGCACCTTAACTAACTCCTGATATTCAGCCCACCAAACAGTATACTGAGCTGCTGATAGAATCATACGCAGCAGGGCTTTCCAGTCGGCAGGCGCCAAGATATAACTATCACCAATAGCCGAAATAAGATTCATGGTAAAATGATTCTGCAAGCCATAATCGGGGACTGCCTTCCTGACCTCCTTTATAACCTCATAGGAAAGCGCTACATGCTCCGGGGGCCGACCGTCCCTACTCACGACCGGCACGGCAGCTAACAAAGCAGCATCACCATTCTTCAAAGCATCCCGATGACACTCATCAAACTGTTAACTGGAAGTGCCTGAGGTTCATTTATCTGAGTATCCAAATCAGTCAGAGGTCCCCTAATGTCCTCAACTGTTTCACAGGGCGGTGCAGAAGGAACTACCGCGATCTCCAAACACTGCCCCCCCACTGATTTACGACTTTGTAATTCTAAAAGCTCTCGATCAGCGGGGGAGGCAAAAGCCGCAGAGGGGGCAGAGGGGGAAAACTCTCCCAGTAGGGAGGGTGGGGGGAAGCGGAGGGGGATGTAGACCCGACTTGCCTTCCGGATCAACAGATCCGGGCCCGAAAGCATCCTTAGGTTTCCCAACTTTATCACAGAAAATCCCACATGAGCCCTTTTCCTCATCAGCCCGAGAAGGCGGGGGTGCCACCTTAGATTGCAACAGATCCTCAGCGGGCTGCAACGTTTTCAAAGCAGTATACACGGCTTTCCAGGTGATTACCAACTCATCTAAAACCGGGAATTGAAGGTATTTCCGAATTTTCAACTCCTCCCTGACTCTTGCCCAGACAGCACTATCATAAGCGCTAGCAATAGAAAACCAAGAACAATATTTTCTAGTCCACGCTCACAAATTCACTAAGTCCGATGAAGACACCGCAAAACCTTCTCCTTTCAAAATTCGTTGCAAAACCTCAGCACACAACTTATGTTCCTTGGAGACTGATTGCCCCATGTTATCACAATTGTTTACCTATCCATTCAACAGAAGGTAATGAAAGTAAATTTGTAGTTAGAGCGCTCGCCTTCCCCCGACGTTCAATAGTGGAGCTACCACCGGAATTGTAAAACTCTTCTGCAGCACGAAGCCAGACGATTGTTTCCGTCAACTGTGAAAATCCAGTTCGGGCGCCATTTGTGGTAGCTGTGACACGGACTCCAGGGTGAGAAGCAATGGAATAGTTTATTATGAGAAAAAAATGCTCCCTTATATACTTTTTCAGCGGGAACTGAGAAATAAGCAACCAGGGTACAAAGAATGTAAACAGCATTCTCACCTGCTCCATGGCACATACACAAGTCCTTGGGTTCCCAGGATGTAGCCAGTTATGCACCAGACACACAATAAACAGTGTTCTGATTTTTGTCAACATTCACAGTGCTGTTCACAACAAGCCCTGGCTCTTAGTTGGTCTCATACTGTTTTATCTGCTTCTTTACAGATAGAGGAGGCCCTTTATCTTTTCCCATGGCTATTCTCCACATTTCTCTAGTGGGCTTGCTGAAGATTCAAGACCAACAAGTGCTGATAGTCTCTTCAACAGTGCATAGATGACAATATCGCACCAACAGAGACTCTGGGATCCCCATCCATAAGCTGGTCCGGCAATTGGAGAGCCAAGGAGGGATCAGCAGGACTCACTCACCCTTCAACAGTCCTATTTGGCCAGTGCGACAGCCTGATGGTGAGTGGAGGCTGACAGTGGACTATTGTGGCCTGAATGAGGTTACACCACCGCTCAGTGCTGCTGTGCCAGACATGCCAGAACTTAAGTATGAGCTGGATTCAAAAGCTGCCAGGTGGTGTGCCACTATTGACATTGCTCATGCATTTTCTCTATTCTTCTAGCACCAGAGTGCAAGCCAAAGTTTGCTTTCACCAGGAGGGGAGGCCAGTACACCTGGAATCAATTGCCCCAGAGGGGAAACACAGCTCAACCATTTGCTGTGGACTGATCCAAGCTGAACTGGAGAAGGGTAGAGCTCCAGAACACCTGCAGTACATTGATGACATCATTGTGTGGGGTGACACACCAGAAGTTTTTGAGAAAGGTAAAAAGATCATCCAGATTCTTCTGGAAGCTGGTTGTGGGAAACTGTTCTTTTCTTCCCCACATAAGTCTAAACAAAATGCCTTTTAAGCCAGCGAAGGCCTCTCCTGATTATCCCCAGCTAATGAACTAAAACAGACTTGCTTCTCAAGGACAATTGAACCCAAAACAACAGCTGTGGTCCGGGACAGAAAGGATGGGCGACAAGCCATCCTGTGCCCCTGGCAGTCACCGCCCTAACATGGGGCTCATGGACGCTCATTGGCCCCGGACAGTGACACTGACTGGACAGGTGGGTCAGGGGGTATAAAAGGTGGCGAGGGCAGCAGGTGGGCCCTTCCCTCCTCCCTGAGGCCCGTTCAGATGCTTTCTGCGTGGGACACCCCCCCTGCTGAGGACACTGGTGCTGGGACCCTGCCTACCTGCCTGCCCCGGGTCCAGCCTGAGCCTCAGCGCCGAGCGTGCCGGGGTCCCAAGCCCTGGGGTCGGGGCCGGAGCCCCCTCCCCGTGTTGCTGCCACTTGAGAGGAAACCACCTCACACACACACACATTCCTTTTCTCATACTCGCACATACAGCGCGACCTCTTAAGGAGGACCGGCGTCGGGTTTCCTTCCCTCCTCCCCTCCTCCCTTTGGTCCTTAATCCTCTCCCTTAAAAGCACCTTTGCATTGTCTCACTACATACATATTGTTATCCCTGGTAGCCATTCACACCTGCATTGTCCCTAAACATCATCCCTCGGTTTGTGTTCACCCTTAATAAACGAATTAGTTTGTGGAGGAAACCTTGGCTTTAGAGGCAATTTCTGAGCGTGGTGGAGGGGGGGGTGCTTTCTAGCTACCACCCTGCAATACGGTCCCGCGGTGGCCGTTCCTCCGTGAGAGGCAGCGCCACGTGTGACCCTCGGGCTTATTCACAACCCCCTCCATATCGGGAGGGGGAGTCGCAAAAGTATCCTGACAGCCGGTAGCCCCCCGGTACCGGCTTGCTACACTGGTTTTGCTGTAAAAAGAAGCAAGGTCAAGGGGCCTGCACGAGAGATCCAGTTCCTGGGAATCAAGTGGCAAGATGGACATTGCCAGATCCCAATGGATGTGATTAACAAAAGAACAGCTATGGACCCACCAAGTAACAAAAAGACACTCAAACCCTTTTAGGAACTGTTGGTTTCTGGAGAATGCATATTCCATGTTACAGTGAAATTGTGAAACCTCTCTATGGGGTGACCCGAAAGAAGAGTGACTTTAAATGGGGTTCTGATCAAAATAAAGCTTTTTGACATATTAAAAAGGAGACTGTGCAAGCAATGGCCCTTGGACCAGTTTGAACAGGGTCAGACATAAAAAATATGCTCTGCACTGCAGCCAGATACAATGGTCCTACCTGGAACCTCTGGCAGAAAGCACCAGGGGAGACTTGAGGTTGACCCTTGGGATTCTGGAGCCGGAGCTACAGAGGTTCAGATGCCAACTACACGACAACTGAGAAGGAGATACTTGCAGCATATGAAGGAGTTCGAGCCACTTCAGAAGTGATCGGCGCTGAAGCGCAGCTCCTCCTGGCGCCCCGACTGCCAGTGCTGGGCTGGATGTTTAAGAGTAATGTTTCTCCTATCCATCATGCCACTGATGCTACTTGGAGTAAATGGACTGCTTTAATCACCTAGCGGCCTCAAATAAGAAGCCCTAATCAACCAGGAATCATAGAAGCGATTACAGACTGGCCACACTTTGGAATGCCACCACAAGAAGTGATGAGACAGGCTGAAGAAGCTCCACCATATGATCATCTACCAGAGACTGAGAAACAATTTGCTCTTTTCACTGATAGCTCCTGTCGTCTTGTAGGGACCTGCCGAAAGTGGAAAGTTATCATGTGGAGTCCTACACGACTGGTTGCACAAGCAGCTGAAGGAGAAGGTGAATTGAGTCAATTTGCAGAGGTAAAAGCCATCCAGCTGGCTTTGGACATTGCTGAATGAGAAGGGTGGCCAAGACTATCTCTGCACTGACTCATGGATGCCTTGTGGGGTTTGCTGAAGCAGTGGCAGCAGAACAACTGGCAGTGAAAAGGCAAACCAATTTGGGTTGCCAAGCTGTGGAAAGACATTGCAACTTGGACAGAGAAACTGGTTGTAAAAGTGCGTCAAGTAGATGCACATGTACCTCTGAGTTGAGCCACTGAGAAACATTGACACAACCAACGAGTAGATGAGGCTGCTCAAGTGTTCCAAATCAACTTGGTCTTGGATCATAAGAGTTAACTATTTTTAGCTCAATGGGCCCATGACACTTCAGGTCATCAGGGCAGAGATGCCACATACAGATGGATTCGTGATCGAGGGGTGGACTTAACTATGTACGCTATTGGGCAGGTTATCCACAAATGTGAAATGTGTGTCACAATTAAGCAGGCTAAACAGTTGAAACCTTTTTGGTATGAGGGGCAGTGGTCAAAGTTCAGTTATGGGGAGGCTTGGTAAATTGACTATATCACACTGTCTTAAACCCGCCAGAGTAAGCGGCTAAAAGAAAGAAATTTGGGCATCTTATTTATGAAATTTGTTTAATTTTCACCCAAGTCCTAAAGCAGAGATTAACAAAACATGCAGGAAAAGCTTTCTTCTAGAACTTTCTGCACACCACTGCTCAGTCCTGAAAACTGACTCTTAACTAGAGACTCAGGGAAAAAATAAATGTTATGTAATATGCAAATTAATACCCTAAGAACAGAGCAATAATAATTGTTTGCATGTTCACTGTGGTTATGTCAGCCTACACCCTGCATCAAAACTGCCTCCATAAAGAAAAGACGAGTCACTGTCATAGGAGACTCCCTTCTGAAGAGAACAGAAAGCCCAATATGCAGACTGGACCCACTTCTTAGGGAAGTCTGCTGCCTCCTTGGGTTAAGGATGTGGCAAGAAAACTTCCTGCCCTGGTACAGCCCTCAGATTATTATCCATTATTGATTTTTCAGGTAGGCGGTGATTAAGTTACAACAAGAAGTCTGAGGGCAATCAAGAGAGACTTTAGGGTCCTGGGACAACTGGTTAAGGGATCAGGAGCACAAGCAGTGTTCTCCTCTATCCTTCCAGTTGCAGAGAATCATGAGGGAAGAAATGGGAAGAGCCAGCAGATTGATACCTGGCTTTGAGCTTGGCGTTACTGGCAGAATTTAGGGGTTTTTGATCATGGGTCAGTTTACATTACACCAGGTCTGCTGGCAACAGACAGGTTAGACCTGTCTCAAAGGGGAAAAAGGATTTTAGCACAGGAGTTAGTAGGGCTCATCTGTATAATTTTAAACTAGATTTGAAAGGGGAGAGGGATAAAACCAAACTCACTAGAAATAAGCCTAAGGGCAGCACACCAATGTTTGTGGGATGGTGTGCTAGCGAGGTTCTTCAGTCTGCCGTCTCAGTGGAGGTAGGAAATGGAGAGCCATGCAGTAGCAGAAACACAAGGGTTATTGATGGATTAGAAACCACGGAAGTGCCTGGGAATGGTCACATAGGAATTAGGGCTTCTCTCCTCAGAAGAGTGGTGGGATCAATTGCCCAACTAAAGTGCATCTACTCTACTTCATTCAGCATGGGCAACAAACAAGAGGAGTTGGAAGCCATTGTGCAGCTGGAAAACTATGATATAGTTGCAATCACAGAGTGTCTCGATTGCCTAGAGCTTAATGATGGTGATTATAGGGTTGAGTGTTTATGGGTAAGAATCAGAGGGAAGGCCAGCAAGGCAGATATCATTTTGGGAGTCTGTTATAGACCACCCAACAAGGATGAAGAGGCAGACAAAATATTCTATAAGCAGCTGGGAGAAGTCTCACAATCGATAGCCCTTGTTCCTGTGGGGGATATCAACTTACCAGATGTCTGCTGGAAATACAATACAGCAGAGAGGAAACAGTCTAAGAGGTTCCTGGAGTGTGTGGAATATAACTTCCTGACACAGCTGGTGAGTGAGTCAACTAGGGAAGACACCCCACTGGACCTGTTGCTTGCAAAATGAGAAGGACTTGTGGGTGATGTGACAGTTGGAGGCCATCTTAGGCATAACGATCATGAAATGATAGAGTTTTTGATTCTCAGAGAAGTAAGGAGAGGGGTCAGCAGAAATGCTACCTTGGCCTTCAAGAGGGCAGACTTTGGCCTGTTTAGGAGCCTGGTTGACAGAGTTTCTTGGGAGACAGTCCTGAAGGATAAAAGAGTCCAGGAAGACTGGACACTCTTTAAGAAGGAAGTCTTAAAGGCACAGGAGCAGGTTGTCCCTGTATGCCAAAAGATGAGCCAGTGGGGAAGAAGACGTTTTGGCTGGAACTCAAGAAAAAAAAAAGAGAGTTTATGACTTTTGGAAGAAGGGGTAGGCAACTCAGGAGGCCTACAAAAGATGTTGTTAGGCTATGCAGGGAGAAAATCAGAAGGGCCAAAGCCCAACAAGAACCTAATCTGGCTACTGCCATAAAAGACAATTAAAAATGTTTCTATAAATACATTAGCAATAAAAGGAGGGTTAAGGACAATCTCCATCCTCTATTGGATGTGGGGGGAAACATAGTGACAAAGGATGAGGTACTTAATGCCTTCTTTGCCTCAGTCTTTAGTAGTAAGACCAGTTGTCCTCCTGGTACCCAGACCCCTGAGCTGGAAGACAGGAATGGGGTTCACCCAAGGGTATTGAGGGAGTTGGTGGAAGTGCTCACCAAGTCACTTTCCATCATCTATCAGAAGCCCTGGCTAACTGGAGAGGTCCCAGTTGACTGGAGATTAGCGAACGTGACACCCATCTACAAGAAGGAGGATCTGGGGAACTACAGGCCTGTTAATCTGACCTCAGTGCTGGGAAAGTGTGTCAGTTTAGTGGTCAGGGCAAACCAAAAAACAGAGGACAGAATTGCTCTCTATTACCCACCTCCACCCTCCCAAACGAAGATAAAAGGGGAATAAGGAAGAGAGACTTAAAGGTTGAAAATTAAAACTGGAACGGGTTTACTCGAACAAGGAAAGGGCAGTAACACAGGGGATGAGGAACAGATATATACACTTATATACAAATATATACAGAACCCAGATTGCAGAGATAGGTGGGTGAGGGTCCTTTGCGGCAGGGCCAACTCAGGAGAGGAGTCCATGGCTCTTCACAGCACCTGATGGATTTGGATTCTGCAGAGCACGTGGCGAGCTGAGGGGAAAGCAAGACCTCCTAGCGCAGCAGCAGCAAGGAAGAAGGGTTCAGGGAAAAGGGGCTGGGCTTCTGGTCCTCCTGGCTTTTATAAAGTATGGCAGGAAGTGGGAGGGAATACTGACCCCTCTCTGTTCCACCCCTCCCGGATCTTTCAGGGTCCTGAAGACCCTCTTTCTAGGTCCCCCTATCGGTACCAAAAATTAGCCTGGCCCACTTAAACCATAACATTCCACCACTTATTCCATACCATTTCTTGCCATACTCATTCACCAGGTTACAAACTGTCTTTATACAATAGTTTGTTGAGTCCAGGCTCTAGATTTTCATCCCTCGTGGCAGTTTCTCAGGGCAGGGGAGATGATGTAGGGTTCGTTGGGGTTCATGCCCTCGTGCTGCGAGTTCTTCCTGAGAAAATCCCACCTCTAAACTAGACAGAGTTGTGAAATTATGAAGACAATGTACACTCTAAAGTAGAAATTAGTTCTATTATCATCCCTCCACTTTGGTTTAATCACATCCATCCTGCTCATCTGTGCAAGCAAGCAACTAACACTAACTAACACTAGAGAAAAAAGTATCACACAGAGTCTAGAAGAAACCACCTAGAACAATGCTACCTCTTCAGCCTTATTGATACAATGAAATTTGCCATAGAAATCCTGAGGAAACAAGTTTACTTACTATTGTGCTATAATTTAATAGACTGTTGTCATGGTTTAATGCTGGGCCGGCAATTAAACGAATGACAGATTGCTCTGTATTAACCCCCCTCCCTCCCCCTCTAGGGAAGGGAGAGTGAATAAGGGAGAGACTTTTATGGGTTGGAAACTAAACTTTCAAGAAATGGTAGTGATGAAAAAGAAAATAATGAAATATATACAAATATATAAAAAAACCTATCGCACACCCCCCCCCCCAAAAATTGCTCACGTCACCACCAAGGCTTCAGGGCAAGACCTGGAAAAGTCCCGGACTCAATTCCTGGAGTCAGTGGCAGATGGGAGCTGGGCACAGGAATGCATGGATTCAGGAACACATGGATCAGGATCAAAGGCAGATGAATGGATGGAATCCTCCCAGGATGCCAGCCATGGATGAAGAGAGCTTGACCCTCGTGTTCCCTCAAATTTATACTGAGTATGACATGTGTGGGATGGAATACTTCGTTTGGTCAATTTTGTTCACCTGTCTGGTCCGCTCTTCCTCAAAAGAGGGTTGTAGGTGTGACCCCTTTACTCCCTTCTGGTTCCAGAACATAAGGTGTTTTTTCAGAACCAAGTAGTTGATACCTTAAACAACAGACAACATTCCATCATCCCTTTTATGGTCATGTTGATTTCGGTTTACCTGAGCAGTCTCCAGGCCTTTTGTATGTAAATAGCTAACAAGCTCAAGGCACTAGGGGCCTTGCAGTTAAGAATTAGCTGAGACCAGCAAGACAAGAAGAAGAAGACAACCATATGAGTTGTCCCATACTGCGCATGCCTCAGGGAAGGGTTCAACAAAGGACACTTTGAGCTTGGAGCAAGTCCCCTGGTAAAATTAAAGGCATTATTTTGGGGGTTTTGGTTGCCTGCCTGTAAGATGTGGTGAAAGCCTCACAAGGTTGGGCTACAAGGGTATTCAAGGGGATATAATCCCTTTTTGTGGGGTTAGAGTCCCCTTTTGGTTGCAGTAACTGAGTTGTAAAGCTTAAGGGGTAAAAAAGGAAATAAAATTAAAAAGAAAAAAAAATTTAAAGTTAACCTGACTGGTTAACTTGGTTCCTTGAAAATTTGTTCTTTGTTTCCTGGACTACAGTTTCTGTCTCTGTAATTTGATTAAGATTTGGCTAAAGGTGGTATTCTGAAAAAGTTTCATTGTTTTACTTGTGTCTGGTAGTTGTTAAAAGTCATGTCCTTGTTTCACTTGTGTCTGATATTGTCTCTTTGTTTCACTTTTGTATTTGTGTTACTAAAATGAGTAATGTATCCTCAGGAGTTCACCATTAGGATGTATTCTGGGAAACTGGAATAAATTTGGGAGTAACCCCTCACCTGGAAAATTTGATTATGTATTGTAATGGTTGGTGGCCACTTTATACCCTGAAAAATGGGAAAAAATGGCCACGGCTTGGAACTAGTATTTATAACAATATTATACTGCAGTCAATGTTGTTTTGTAAACATTAAGGAAAATGAGATGATGTACCATATGTGGATGCTTTTATGACTTTAAGAAATTATTATGGTACTAGAAGGAAATGTGAGTTGTTAAATATACAGCCTGCAGTATGCAGGATCGAGAGCTAGTAAGAAAGATCGTTGTAAGTCGGTGAAAGAGGATGAGAATGTAGAAGATGTGCAGTTGTTGGTGTCTTCATCTCCCTCTCTCCACCCTGGTAATATGGAGGGGGGGGAGTGAAAGGGGAGTGAGTGGGCAACCGGAGGATACGGTTTTGTAATGGTTTGACTCATGATAGGCAATTGCACCAGCTACAATAATGCTCTTGATTCCCTCCACCCCCAGGTAGAGAAAGGAGAGAGAATAAAGAGAGAGACTTTCTGGATTGAAAACTAAATTAGATAGCTTTAATTAAACACTAATGATAAAAGAAAATATGTACAAATATATACAAGTGTGTTCAGGAATGTGCAAAACCCCTGTTGCCTCCCCCCACCCCCAGCAACTCCCACAGTACACTCCTTAGCTGTGAGCAGTTCAGAAATGTCCCGGACCGCTGCCAGAGATAGCAGCAGAGCAGACAGGAGCTAAGGGTAGAGTTAAGAGGGTCAGGAAAACAGAAGCATAGGGATCAATGGTGATGGATCGATGGAGTCCTCCCTGGATGCTGGCCATGGAGGGAAGAGAAGTGGAGAAGAAGCAGGAAGGAAGTTGTCTTCTGTGATCTCTGACCTTCCTCTGAGCTTACGTAGATATATGGAATGGAATACTTTGGTCAATTTTGCTAGCTGTCTAGTCCACTCCTCCCTACGGGAGGGTTACAGATACAACTCTTCTGCTCCTGAAGCATCTGAGGCTGCAGATTCAGCAAGTAGAGCAAAGCGACCTTGGCATCTCAGCAGTAACACAAACATTCCAGCATTATCAGTTTGCTAGCTGGAAAACTTGCTGCTAGTTAAAAGAGAGCTTACTGAAGAAAAAAAAAAATAGTAAAAGGGAAATTGGCTTAATCCAGGCTTAAACCAGGACAGAATTTCAGTCCGGTGACTGTGGCTGGGAGAATGAAGGGATAGCATCCCACTCTTCAAGCCCCTTTAAGACAAGCAGTCAGGGTGGAGGAACAACTTGTTTCTGTGCATGTCCCTTTAAAGCATCGGACCTGTTAAATTGGAAACAGTCTGTGGGGCTAATCCGGATAAAGTGTTGGAGCTACTCAAAACAATAATGATAATATAACCCCACCTGGGGGGGTATCCAGGCATTTTAAAAAATTCTCTTCAGTAATGAGGAAAAACAAATAGTTGGAAAAAGCTAAAGAAGGAGAACGTTAATACCACAAGATGACATTAACCAGGTTATGACAAAGCAGAACCCAGATTGGGATCCTAACTCCAGGAGGGACCTGGATGGATTTAGGTGATATTGAATTGGATAAATAAGGGTTAAGACTTTTTAGCAGACAACAGAAGACCAAGATGTGCTACATTCCTTAGATATGGGGAGTAGGAGTCTGTTATCTATGGTGTAAAAGTTCTCCTTGGCTAAGCAGAATCCAGCTGCAGCTGGACTTGCGGTTACCAGCTCAGCTAAACTGCCTTAAGTTAAAAGTTCACTGCGAGGAAGACCTCAAGTCTTCATCCCAAAGATCCTGGTTAATGACCACCATACAACACTGCGCATGCAGAATTAGGTGGAGACTTATGTAAATTATTTCAGGGAAATAATTAGCATAAGTAACACCTATTCTAAGAATATAATGGATATGTATAATGACCTCATGAATATGCATGTAGCTCCTAGATAAAAAAGAGAGCTTTACTGATACAGAGTGTGCAAGCTAGGAGGAGCGATCCCCCTTGCACCCAGCAATGCAATAGCGATACCTACTTTATAACCTTTCTGAAGTTGTGAAGTTTGATTCTGCACATCAATATCTGCAATTTATTCAATATGGAGTTCAGCATGGGACTCATAAAACAAACAAACAAACTTGTCCTGGTTTGATTAAGCCAATTTTCCTTTTACTAATTTTTTTTTCCTTTAGTAAGCTTTCTTTTAACTAGTTAGAGAGCCTTTCAATTAAAACTGATAACACTAGAATGTTTTTCTAAGTGCTGGGTCTTCAAGGTCACATCTTTACTCTGCCAGCTCAGACACTACGGGGAGATCTATGACCCCCCCCGTAGGAGGCTGAATTAGACAGACAGCAAAATTGGCCAGAGATATTCCATTCCATATATCTACGTAAGCTCAGAGGAAGGCCAGAGATCACAAAAGACAACTTCCTTCCTGCTTCTTCTACCCTTCTCTTCGGTCCATGGCCAGCATCCGGGGAGGACTCCGTCCATCCATCACCATCAACCCCTAGGCTAGAGCTCTCCTGACCCTCATAACTCTCTGCTTTCTCTAGCAGAAGTCCAGGATTTTTTGGGACTGTTGGCAACTAAGGAAAGTGCTGTGGGAGTTGCTGGGGGTAGGGGGGAGGTGAGAGGCTTTTGCACATATCTGAACACATTTGTATATAATTGTATATATTTTCTTTTATCATTAGTGTTTAATTAAAGCTGTGTAGTTTAGTTTTCAATCCAGCCAAGTCTCTCTCTTTTTCTCTCTCTCCTTCCTTATCTGGGTAGGAGGGGATCAAGAGCATTGTCGAACCTGAGTCAAACAGTGACAACAATTTATTGGTGCCTAACGTGGTGCTCGATTTTAAGCCCAGATTATAAATTTTCACTAATTCAGAGTGTTCAAAATTCCATCTCTGATGGGAGGAAATCCTCAGATAGCAATGGGCAACAGTTCTGCTGAATTTCATGATGGATTGAAAACTGAACAGACACTTTCTGCAATGAATCTACTGGATCTTTTTTCAAACCTACAATTGTACATGTGGTATGTAGCCGAGAGCATTCTGCTCTGTGTGGCTGCTCTTCTGATTGTTTTATGGTTTATCGACAGAACTGCAGCCATAATCAACCGTACAATTACCAGCCTAGTGGTCTTAGGGATTATGATAGTGATCTTTATGGGGGCACTGTATGTGTACAGTTATGGTACAACTCCTAAAGTGAACTGAACAGTCCATGTTGGCAATAGAAGTAGCAGGTTCAGTTTTACCTCTCCATTTTCTTTCAAGCTGAATCTCCCAGCTGTTGATCTCAATAGCACTATTGCAGTGGGGATGCTTCTGCTCAATGTTTATAATGTATTGCGAATACATAGGGTGAGGTGTTGTTCCACTCACTGCCACTCCCCCACAGGCAATGCTGCTGCCACAGTTGCTGCTGCTACCCGTGATGCTGCCACCACCACCACTGCTGATACAACCACTCATACTGCTAAAAAAACAGATGCCTCTACAAGTGCTACTACAAAACCAAATGCTTCTACAAAGATAAAGTCAACTCCCTTTCGAATCAAGCTAGTTCATCCTGTCACCAGGAGCAAAGCAAAGGCGAAACACTCCTCCCTTTGTACCCGCTCCCGTCTGAGACATCCAGAGTTCCTTCAGGCAACAATCAAACACTAATGAAAGAAAATATGTACAAATATATATATATATGTTCAGGTATGTACAAAACCCCTATTGCCTCCCCCCACCCCCAGCAACTCCCATAACACTCTCTTTAGCTGCAAAAAGTCCCAAAAAGTCCCAGAGCGCTGCTGGAGAGAGCGCAGAGTTATGAAGGTCAGAAGGTTATATATTTGTATACAATTGTACATATTTTCTTTTATCATTAGTGTTTAATTAAAGTTGTGTAGTTTAGTTTTCAATCCAGAGAGTCTCTCTCCCTCATTCTCTCTCTCCTTCCCTACCTGGGTGGGAGAGGGAGGGGATCGAGAGCATTGTTCTCTCTGGTTTAATTGCTGATCCTGAGTAAAACCATGACAAAAATTTTTTGGCGCTAAACATGGGGCTCGATCTTAAGCCCAGGCTATAAATTCTCACTAATTGGGAGAGTTTAAAATTCCATTTCTGATGGGAGGAATCCCTCAGATAGCAATGGGCAACACCTCTGCTGAATTTAATGATGGATTGAAAACTGAACAGACACTTTCTGCAATGTTTCTGCAGGACCTTGTTTCCAGCATGCAGTTGTACATGTAGTATTCAGCTGAGAGCATACTGCTCTGTGTAGCTGTTCCTGTTATCATTTTATGGTTTATAGAGAGAAGTGTGGCCATAATCACTAGCCAAGTGATCCTAGGGTTTATGATACTGATATTTATGGGGAAACTGTATGTGTATGGTCACGGTACAGATCCTCAGGTGAACAGAAAGGTCTACGTCGGTAATGGCAGTAGCAGGTTCAGTTTTACCTCTCCATTTTCTCTCAAGCTGAATCTCCCAGCTCTTGATCTGAATAGCATTGTTGCAGTAAGGATGCTTCTGCTGAATGTTTATAATGCGTTGTGGATTCGTAGGTGTCCTGGTACTTCTCAAACAGATAAAAACCCAGGCCACTCTCAAGCAGATAGAGAATCAGCCCTGCAAGAGGTGATCTATGATAATGATGGACTTACAAATCCTGATGATGTTCTGTGCGACACACAAATGTTCCGGAGGTTTGCACAGGCTGTACCAGCAGCACATGCCCATATATTCTCCTTTATGGGATGCTTTGAAGATTACGAAAGACCAACTGTGCGTGAGGTGGCTTTCAAAGCACGACAGTATGGAGACATAATCTCTGATTCCCATCAGTTCCACACTTCAGCCATTGAACAAATGACTGACAGAAAGAATAAGATGCGAAACAGATGGGGAGGTAAACCCCAGAATTTCCCTAGAGACAACTGGTCACGTGTTGCAGCCATTAAGAACAGATGTCCTGCTACGAGACAGCAGCGAGAGAGACAGGACCCGCTTCGAGGCCACCTGTGGTCTCTCTTGCATAATTATTTTAAAGAGGACATGAGAATCTGGGACAAGAAACCCACTGATATGTTCAGATATGTGCAAAAACCCTGTTGCCTCCCCCCACCCCCAGCAACTCCCACAGCACTCTCCTTAGCTGTAAACAGTCCTGAAAAATCCCAGGCTACTGCTGGAGAAAGCACAGTTATGAGGGTCAGGAGAGCTCTAGCCTAGGGGTCAACAGTGATGGATGGATGGAGTCCTCCTTGGATGCCAGCCATGGACGGAAGAGAAGGGAAGAAGAAGCAGGAAGGAAGTTGTCTTCTGTGATCTCTGACCTTTCTCTGAGCTTACATAGATATATGGAATGGAACATCTCTGGCCAATTTTGCTGTCTGTCTAATTCAGCCTCCTACGGAGGGGTCATAGATCTCCCCGTAGTGTCTGAGCTGGCAGAGTGAAGGTGTTGCTGCTAACACCCATGATGCTGCTACCACCACTGCTGCTGAAACCACCACTGGTGCTACTACAAAAACAGATGCCTCTGCAAGTGCTGCTGCAAAAACAGCTGCTTCTGCAAAGATAAAGTCCACTCCCATTTGAATCAAACTAGTTAATCCTGTGGCCAGGAGCAAAACAAAGACAAAACGTTCCTCCCCTTTTACCTGCTCCCGTCTGAGACATCCAGAGTTTCTTCAAGCAACGACAGAGACTGAAATTGAGGAAGCAGAAAATTCCAAATCAGGTGATCGAGCAAGTACTTCTCAAACAGATAAAAAAATCAGGCCACTCTCAAGCAGATAGAACAGCAGACCCTCCTCAATCAAATGACGATGATGGACCTTGTGCAGCCTTTCTCTGTGGAGGAACTGTGCCTTATGAGAAAGGGCGTCACCCGCGTTGACAGTGAAGGACTTCTTCCTTGGTTGCTCCGATGTTTTGAAAGAGGGGCTGAAACCTATAACGTGAACGAGAGAAGCCAAGCAGTTGGGATTCCTGGCCAGAGATGCTGGAACTGATAGAGCGCTTGCACTGAACAGCTGCATACTTTGCCTGGCCTTTCAGATGACCCTTCTGTAGTGGGGTTGCTGAAGGTTGAAGACCAACAGGTGCTGACTGCCACTTCAGTGGTGCACAGGCAACAATATCGCACCAACAGACTCTGTGATCCCCATTCATAACCTGATCCCACAATTTGGAGAGCCAAGGAGGGATCAGCAGGACTCACTCACCCTTCAACAATCCTATTTGGCCAGTGTGAAAGCCTGCTGGCAAGTGGAGACTGACAGTGGACTATCATGGCCTGAATGAGGTTACACCACTGCTCAATGCTCCTGTGCCGGACATGCTAGAACTTCAGTATGAGCTGGAGTCAAAAGCATCCAGGTGGTGTGCCACTAATGACATTGCTCATGCCTTTTTCTCTATTCCTCGAGCACTAGAGTACAGGCCAGTTTGCTTTCACCTGGAGGGGAGTCCAGTACACCTGGAATCGACTGCCCCAGGGGTGGAAACACAGCTCAACCATTTGCCATGGACTGATCCATGCTGCACTGGAGAAGGGTGGAGCTCCAGAACACCTGCAGTACATCTATGACATCATTGTGTGGGGTCACACGCCAGAAGAAGTTTTTGAGAAAGGTAAAAAGATCATTCATATTCTTCTGTATGCTGGTTTAGCTGTAAAAAGAGCAAGGTCAAGGGACCTTCACAAGAGATCAATTTCCTGGGAATCAAGTGGCAAGATGGATGTTGCCAAATCCCAATGGATGTGATAACAGCTATGGCCTTACCATCTAATAAAAAGGACACTCAAACCTTTTTAGGAACTGTTGGTTTCTGGAGAATGCATATTCCAGGTTACAGTGATATTGTGAAACCTGTCTATGAGGTGACCCAAAAGAAGAGTGACTTTAAATGGTGTCCTGACCAACAGAAAGCTTTTGAGCAGATTAAAAAGGAGATTGTATAGTCAATGGCCCTTGGACCAGTTTGAACAGGGCCAGATATCAAGAATGTGCTCTACACCTCAGCTGGGTACAACGGTCCTACCTGGAGCCTCTGGCAGAAAGCACCAGGGGAGGCTCGAGGTCGACCCTTGGGATTCTGGAGCCGGAGCTACAGAGGTTCCAAAGCCAACTACACGACAACAAGGAGATACTTGCAGCATATGAAGGAGTCAGAGCCCCTTCCAAAGTGATCGGCACTGAAGCGCAGGTCCTCCTGGCGCCCAGATTGCCAGTAGTGAACTTCATGTTCCAGAGTAATCTTTCTCCTATCCATCATGCCACCGATGTGACTTGGAGTAAATGGACTGCTTTAATTACCCACCAAGCTTGAAGAGGAAGGCCTAATCGTCCAGGTATTGTAGAATCAATTACAAACTGGCCAGAAGGCACACACTTTGGAATGCCACCACAAGAAGTGGTGAGACGGGCTCAAGAAGCTGCACCATATGATCATCTACCAGAGACCATGTAACAATTTGCTCTTTTCACCAATGGCTCCTGTCGTCTTGTAGGGAACCGCCGGAAGTGTGGAGTCCTACACGACTAGTTGACAAGCAGCTGAAGGAGAATGTGAATCGAGTCAATTTGCAGAGGTAAAAGCCATCCAGCTGGCTTTGGATGTTGCTGAGCGAGAGGCACGGCCAAGACTTTACACTGACTCGTGGATGGCAGCAAATGCCTTGTGGGGTTGGCTAAAGCAGTGGCAGCAGAACAACTGGCAGCGAAAAGGTAAACCTATTTGGGTTGCTGACCTGGGGAAAGGCATTGCAGCTCGAATAGAGAAACCGGTGGTAAAAGTGCGTCATGTAGGTGCACACGTACCTCTGAGTTGAGCCACTGAGCAACATCAACACAACCACTGAGCAAATGAGGCTGCTCACGTGTTCCAAATCGACTAGGAACATAAGGGTGAACTCTTTCTGGCTTGATGGGTCCATGATGCTTCAGGTCATCAGGGCAGGGATGCAACATACAGATGGGCTCATGAACAAAGGGGAGACTTTGTGTGCTGCAATTAAGCAAGCTCAACGGTTAAAACCTTTATGGTATGAGGGGAGGTGGTGAAAGTACAGGTATGGGGAAGCTTGGCAAATTGACATCACACTGACTCTGACCCACCAGGGTAAGCACTATGTCTGTTAAAAGCTACCCTGAAGGCAATGGGTGGTGAAACTTTCAAAAACTGGGACAAAAAATTGGCAAAGGCCACCTGGTTAGTTAATACCAGGGGATCCATCAATCGGGCTGGTCCTGCCCAGTCAGACCTTCTATGTACTGCAGATGGGGATAAAGTCCCTGTGGTATGTGAAAGGAACCTGCTGGGTAAAAGTGTCTGGGTTTACCCTGCTTCAGGCAAAGGTGAACCTGTCTGGGGTGTTGCTTTTGTTCAGGGACCTGGATATACCTGGTGTGTGGTGATGGAGGATGGAGAAGTACAATGTGTGCCTCAAGGTAATCTGATTCTAGGGGAGAATCCTTAATTTGACAGCTGGTAAAATATAGAGCCTGTATGCAATATAGGATATGGAATAAGGCTTGGAATGTCCTGGTTTGAGCCGGGATGAAGCCAATTGTGGAGAACCAGCTTGGCAGGTTGGGACCTCTGCAAAACAAGGTCATTCAAAGGACAAGCAATGTGGCAAGGGTCATCACCAGACAGATGCTGAGGGAGCTGGATGATATATATCTTAGATAACAGGATGATTATTCTATTAGCTCTTGGATAATGTACTCTATTCACTTCTGAGTTTTTCCAGGATATTTATATAATGACCTAATATATATTTGGAGAAATTTGGAGAACAATATATCTATCCAGGAGACTTGTATAATGAACTAATAGGTGCTTGGAAAACAACACATCTATTCAGGATATTAATATAATGAACTAATGGACACTTGGAGACTAATAAATCTATCTGGGATATTTGTGTAATGAATTAATGGACATTTAGGAGAGTAGTAAATCTTGTATCTAATATTTGTGGCCAGTGCTAATTGGCTAATTTGAACAGTGGTACTTTACTCGAACAGTGACTTCTGATCTATAAAAGAGGGCAAGTTCAGCCAGCCCGTGGCTCTCTGCCTGCCCCGGGGGAGACACTGCTGCAGAACCGGAAGCCGCCTGGAACGCCAGCATCGCTGTCCAGAAAAGCCGAGAGGGAAGGGCGGGCTGCCCCGCCACCGCTGCCCGGAGAAGCCGAAAGGGGAGCCACTTGTATCTGCTCCGTGGGGAGCCAGCCTGCTCCCGAGGGACTGTTGCCCGCCGGAGCCTGCCCGAGCCTAACACCGGAGCCCGCAGCTGCTTGCCCGGTCCACGCCTGCCGCTCTACCCCGGGATTGGAGATCGCCGCGACTCACGGAGGAGCCGCATTTGCCTGCCTGCCTGCCTGCCTGCAGCTGGGAAGCCGGCCTTCTACAGACCTCCTGCCGAGCCCTGCCAGCCGCATCCCAGGAACCACACGCTACGGAAGGGTAAACGCACACACACACACACACACTCTCTCTAACTTTTCTGCCGGGCTCAACTCCTACCCTTTTACTCCATTGATTCCACACTTCTCCCTCGGAGTGTAAATTTAATAAGACCATAGTACCTTTGAATTATTTTCCTGATATATACCTAGTTGTAAAGGTTCAACAACAGAACAAGGAAGGGTTCGAGCGGTTAACCCCTCCCCCTTGTTTTAGTTGATACCTGCCGAAACCCCCTCCCCACGGGTAGTACGCACTTCTGCTCAAAAAGGGAATGAGGACACGGAGTGAGGGGTTTATACGTGTTTATATTTTATAAACAAAACAGAGATGTGCAAAGATATAACTGTAGTACAAGCCACTGATAAGGTGAAGATTGTTACAGTAAAGGGAGGTGATTTAGAACGCGTCGCAGTTCCCCCCATTGGGGTCGCCGTTGTGCGTGTGAGTATGGGGAGTGAATTCTGTAGAGACTAAAGTAGGGAGGATCCGCGGGTGGGGTTCTTACGCATTGAAGGTAGCAGAGGTGATGGCTCCTGGGCTGGAGGGCAGCAGACACGCTCCAGGTGGGCACCACGTGAGCAGCAGAGACACTCCGCGTGGGCGGCGGCTCCCTCGGCGCTGCGCTGTCCTCGGCTCGGCTACTGCTGCGGCAGCTCCTGGCTCGGCTCAGCTCTGTCCTCGGCTGCAGGCAGGGGTCTCAGCTCTTTGTTATTAAAAGAACAGTTTGATTTCAGCCGTTCTTCCGCCCCTAGGATCCCACGAAGATCTGGCAGGCTGCAGCACAATAGTGTGCCCCTAAGCTACCAGCAAGTTCTAGTCTCCTCTCTCACAGGGGCAGAAGCCCCCTCTGCTGCTGTCTGGTGACTTCTCTTTAGGTTAGGGTGAGTTTCAGGTGCCGCAATGCATTATCTCATCTGCATGCCAGCCCTGGCCCAGCCAATCTTGAGTCCCGGGACAGGACAGACCAGCCACAAGCTGGAGGGGTAGACCCCTTCAGCAAAGGGCCAGCGTCTTGGGTCTTGACGGTTCCAGGTGTCAGAGGTGCTGTGCAGGAGTGGTGTCCATTTAATCGTCCTTATATGTTGAAATATTTTTATGGGAGACATATTTTTTGTGGTAAGCGGCATGATCCTTACACTAGTCTACCTCTCCTGAACCTTGGTCCCTTAGTTTGTATTAACCCTTAATAAACCAGTTGATTTGTAAACTTTGGTCTCAGTAACAGTTTGTGAGCGTGGTCAGAGGGGGTATTCTAAAATACTCTAAAATACGGTCCCGCAGCGGCCGTTCCTCTGTGAGAGGCGAACGCCACATGTGAGCTCTCGGTTTCATTCACAAAGCCCTCCACATTGGGGGGGACATCACAGAAGCATCCTGACAGCCGGTAGCCCCTGGCATCGGCTCATGACAGTGATTAAAATCAGTCATGTTACCATGAGTATATGACTCGCCTGGCCTTGTCACTTTTGTTTGCCTCACTGCGCTCATGGCAAGTGGCACCCAAACAGGGACCTGACAGAACGCAGCGTCTTACCAAGTACAGGACTCCGGAGTCTACACTGCTAAGTATAGAGAAGGTAAGACTATTATCCCTGGGCTTTCTGAGGGATTTAACCCCAGAAGTAGTCAAGATAGGTGAGGACATAGTAGATGAGGATTGGGTTAGGGATCAGTTGCATAATCTGGACATCCATAAATCGATGGGTCCGGATGAAATGCATCCAAGGGTGCTGAGGGAGCTGGCGGAGGTCATTGCTAGTCCACTCTCCATCATCTTCGGTAAGTCATGGGTAACTGGAGAGGTGCCTGAGGACTGGAGGATAGCAAACGTCACTCCAGTCTACAAGAAGGGCAAGAAGGAGGACCCGGGTAACTATAGACCGGTCAGCCTCACCTCCATCCCTGGAAAGGTAATGGAACAACTTGTCCTTGGCACTATCTCTAGACATATCAAGGAGATGGGGGTCATCAAGAGCAGTCAACATGGTTTTACCAAGGGTAAGTCATGTTTGACTAACCTCATAGCCTTCTATGAGGAAATTACTAGGTGGATAGATGATGGTAGAGCGGTAGATGTGGTCTATCTTGATTTCAGTAAAGCATTTGACACGGTCTCCCACAGCATCCTTGTAGATAAGTTGATCAAGTATGGGTTTGATGATCAGGCAGTGAGGTGGATCAAGAACTGGTTGAAAGGAAGAAGTCAGAGAGTTGTAGTCAATGGGGCAGAATCTAGTTGGAGGCCTGTGACTAGTGGAGTCCCTCAGGGGTCGGTACTGGGACCGGTGTTGTTCAATATCTTCATCAACGACCTGGATGAGGGCACAGAATGTACCCTCAGCAAGTTTGCTGATGACACCAAGCTGGGAGGAGTGGCTGACACACCAGAAGGCTGTGCTGCCATTCAGAGAGACTTAGACAGGCTGGAGACTTGGGCGGGGAAAAACCTGATGAAGTTTAACAAGAGCAAGTGTAGAGTTTTGCATTTGGGGAAGAAAAACGCCATGCACCAGTACAGGTTGGGGGCTGACCTGCTGGAGAGCAGTGTAGGTGAAAGGGACCTGGGGGTCCTGGTAGACAGGAGGATGACCATGAGTCAGCAGTGTGCCCTTGTGGCTAAGAAGGCCAATGGCATCCTGGGGTGTATTAGAAAGGGTGTGGTTAGTAGGTCAAGAGAGGTTCTCCTCCCCCTCTATTCTGCATTGGTGAGGCCACATCTGGAATATTGTGTCCAGTTCTGGGCCCCTCAGTTCAAGAAGGACAGGGAAGTGCTTGAAAGAGTCCAGCGCAGAGCCACAAGGATGATTAAGGGAGTGGAACATCTCCCTTATGAGGAAAGGCTGAGGGAGCTGGGTCTCTTTAGTTTGGAGAAAAGGAGACTGAGGGGGGACCTCATCAATGTTTACAAATATGTAAAGGGTGAGTGTCAAGACGATGGAGTTAAGCTTTTTTCAGTGAAGACCAGTGATAGGACAAGGGGTAATGGATACAAGTTGGAGCATAGGAGGTTTAAGATGAATATCAGGAAAAATTTTTTTTACTGTAAGAGTGACAGAGCACTGGAACAGGCTGCCCAGAGAGGTTGTGGAGTCTCCTTCGCTGGAGACATTCAAGACCTGCCTGGACGCCTTCCTGTGTGATGTACTCTAGGTGACCCTGCTCTGGCAGGGGGGTTGGACTAGATGATCTTTCGAGGTCCCTTCCAACCCCTAGGATTCTATGATTCTATGATTCTATGATTCTATGATTCTTTATTTTTATTTTTAATATGGGCCAAATATATTTTAAAGATAGAGATCAATATATTAGTGTGCTGAAAAAAGCATTTAAAGAACGAGGTTTTCATATCTCAAAAGAACAGATAAAGGAGCTTTCACACTGTGTGGAACGATGTTGCCCTTGGTTTCCTGAAGAGGGGATGATAGATTTAGAATGATGGGACATTAGAGGAAAACAAATGAAAGCTCATTTTCAGGAGGAAGGACCAGATGCTTTCTCTCTCACAGTCACATTACACAGGAATGCATCCAGATGGGTTTTGAATATCTCCAGAGAAGGGGATTCCACAACCTCCCTGGGCATCCTGTCCCAGTGCTTTGTCACCCTCACCGTAAAGAAGTTTTTCCTCATATTTAAATGGAACTTCCTATGTTCCAGCTTGTGCCCATTGCCCCTCATCCTGTCACTGGGAACTACTGAAAAGAGTCTGGCTCCATCCTCCTTGCACCCACCCTTTAGATAGTTATAGGCATTAATAAGGTCTCCCCTCAGCCTTCTCTTCTCCAGGCTAAAGAGTCCCAGCTCTCTGTGTAAATTAAAACCAAAACGCACTGTGTAGTTAATTACTGGAGTGCTTCTTACTGTGCAACAAGCAGCTGAAGTATTTTGTAAAATGGGCAAAAAATCTTCAATAAAAGTGAATCTTGAGCAGTATGTCATGGAAAATGGAAATACATTATTAACAGGGTTAAATGAGTGAACAACCAAATGCCAATGAAGATAATACAGTCAAAAAGTATTTTAATTTCCTTTATAAGTATCTGGGAAATAAATATGAAGATATGTAAATTCCCACTAAAATATTTATATTACTCTGTGTTTACAAAGTTTAATTTATGCATCATCTTCAGGTACATATGGACTAGTCATTTTATTTGTGTATCAGGAAAAGCTCTTAACATTTTAAGTTGCCAATTTTTTTTTCACAGTTGTCCTGGTTTGAGCCAGGATAGAACCAATTTTCTTTTTAGCGATTTTATTTTTCAGTTAAGTTCCTTCTAAGTAGCTGCACTTGCTGGAATTAACAGCATGTTTCTCAGTCAGTGTCTGTTTCTAGGACTGATAACACTCAATGTTTATGGCTAGAGAATGGTATGCAGAATCAAGGCCACTGTGATACCATAAAATACAGTCACACACTTTAACTTTTAGAAGGCGGGCATTCTTTATTACAATACTGGATGCATGGGGGATTGTTCCTCCTAAATGTACATGCCACAACTGGCAACAGGCAAGGCTTTTATTGTCCTACAATATGTTTCCTGAAAATTTTTTCAAACTGTTGCTTAAGGGTATAGTTTATCCATTCCATCTTACCACTGGACTGTGGTCCCGGGGGGTAGGTAAATCCCATTTTATGCCTTGAACCTTTACTAAGTCTTGTATTACTTTTGCTATAAATTGGGGTCCCCTGTGCAATGATATTCCTATAGGTACTCCAAATCTAGGAATGACTTATTTCAAAATAATTTTACTTCCTTTGCTGATTGGTGTGACACGAAAAGGCCTCAGGCCAGCCTGAGAAGGTACCTACTAACACCAACAAAAACCTGTAACCATTTTGCCAGTCCTTCTGAAGTATATCCTGCAGGTCTGGCCAGATGGAATATACCTCCTCAATTATTTGCATACAGTCAAAAGTTAACTTTCAATTCAATGTCTTCCTGTTCTATGAGAACAGCTTCATACTGTATCATTCTTCTGGGTGAGACCCAGTGGTGTCCCTTTTGTTCCAGCACAGCAGTTACTGCATGAGGCACATGCACAGATACATGTTGGCCCAAAGTTCTCAGGTTTTGTGCCTCTTGTATTAACAACACTGCTGCTACCACTGTTTAAAAGCAAGCAGGACATCTCTTAGTCTTTTTTGCTCAGCTCCTAATCTTCTCTCTCCCTTGGAGGTTTCAAACCTGGATGCACAGTCTTTGCTCTCCCTAATATGTCAGTGGCCCATACTCAAGGGGGTTAATGGCATTTATCACATCCTCCTGGACAGAGTTCAGGTTTTCCTTTTGTCATGGTTTGAATCAGAATCAGCAGTTAAACCAGAGACAATAATGCTCTCGATCCCCTCCCCCTCCCACCCAGGTAGGGAAGGAGAGAGAGAATGAGAGAGAGACTCTCTGGATTGAAAATGAAACTAGGCAGCTTTAATTAAACACTAAAGATAAAAAAAAAACCCTACAATAATATACAAATGTGTTCATGAATGTGCAAAACCCTTTTCCCACCTCCAGCAACACCCATGGCACTCTCCTTAGCTGTGAACAGTCTGAAAAGTCCCAGACCACTAACAGAGAGAGTGGAGAGTTATGGGGGACGAAGGATGCACAGCCTAGGGGGTCAACGGTGATGGATGGACAGAGTCCTCCCTGGATGCCGGCCATGGACGGAAGAGAAGGGAAGAAGAAGCAGGAAGGAAGTTGTCTTCTGTGATCTCTGACCTTCCTCTGAGCTTATGTAGATATATGGAATGGAATATCTCTGGCCAGTTTTGCTGTCTGTCTAACTCAGCCTCCTATGGGGGGGTCATAGATCTCCCGGTAGTGTCTGAGCTGGAAAGGCAAAGATGAGACCTTGGAGTCCTGGCAATAACATAAACATTCCAGTGTTATCAGTCCTAGCTGGAACACGTGCTGCTAGTTAAAACAGAGCTTACTGAAGGGAAAAAAAAAAAAAAAAAAAGGAAACCTGGCTTCATCCTGGCTCAAACCAGGACATTTCAAATCTTATTCCATACCATATATTACATAGAGGCTTTATATTTTACCAACTGTCAAATTAAGGATTCTCCCCCAGAGTCAGATTCCCTTGAGGTACACATTGTACTTCACCATCCTCCATCATCACACACCAGGTATGTCCAGGTCCCTGAGCAAAAGCAACACCCCAGACAGGTTTACCTTTGCCTGAAGCAGGATAGACCCAAACACTTTTACCCAGCAGGTTTCTTTCACATACCACAGGGACTTTATCCCCATCTGCAGTATGTAGAAGGTCTGACTGAGCAGGGCCAGCCCAATTGATGGTTCCACCACCAATTGCCTTCAGGGTACCTTTTAAAATACCATTGTACCTTTCAATTTTCCCTGAGGCTTATGTATAGCATGGGATACGGTATGTCTGTCGACTCATACCATGTTCTTTAGCCCAGTCAGTCACAAGACTGTTTTTGAAATGAGTCCCATTGTCTGACTCAAGTCTTTCTGAAGTAGCATGTCTCCATAAGATTTGCTTCTCAAGGCCCAGGATAGTGTTCTGGGCTGTGGCATGAGGCACAGGATATGTTTCCAACCACCCTATACTGGTTTCTACCATTGTAAGTACATAGCACTTACCCTGGTGGGTCAGAGTCAGTGTGATGTTGTTAATTTGCCAAGGTTCCCCATACCTGTACTTTGACCACCTCCCCTCATACCACAAAGGTTTCAACCATTTAGCCTGCTTAATTGCAGAACACATTTCACAATCGTGGATAACCTGCGCAATAGCATCCATGGTTAAGTCCCCCCTTTGGCCACAAGCCCATCTGTATGTTGCATCTCTGCCCTGATGACCTGAAGTGTCATGGGCCCGTCGAGCCAGAAAGAGCTCACCCTTATATTCCCAGTCGATTTGGAACACGTGAGCAGCCTCATTTGCTCAGTGGTTGTGTTGATGTTGCTCAGTGGCTCAACTCAGAGGTACGTGTGCACCTACATGACGCACTTTTACCACCGGTTTCTCTATCTGAGCTGCAATGTCTTTCCACAGGTCAGCAACTCAACTAAGTTTGCATTTTCGCTGCCAGCTGTTCTGCTGCCACTGCTTTAGCCAACCCCACAAGGCATTTGCTGCCATCCACGAGTCAGTGTAGAGATAGAGTCTCGGCCACCCCTCTCGCTCAGCAATGTCCAAAGCCAGCTGGATGGCTTTTACCTCTGCAATTTGACTCAATTCACCTTCTCCTTCAGCTGCTTGTGCAACCAGTCGTGTAGGACTCCAAACGGCAGCTTTCTAGTTTTGGTGGTTCCCTACAAGACGACAGGAACCATCGGTGAAAAGAGCAAATAGTTTCTCAGTCTCTGGTAGATGATCATATGGTGGAGCTTCTTGAGCCTGTCTCACCACTTCTTGTGGTGGCATTCCAAAGTGTGTGCCTTCTGGCCAGTTTGTAATTGATTCTACAATACCTGGATGATTAGGCCTTCCTATTCGGGCTCGCTGGGTTATTAAAGCAGTCCATTTACTCCAAGTCACATCGGTGGCATGATGGATAGGAGAAAGATTACTCTGGAACATGAAGCTCAGTACTGGCAATCTGGGCACCAGGAGGACCTGCACTTCAGTGCCGATCACTTCCGAAGGGGCTCTGACTCCTTCATATGCTGCAAATATCTCCTTGTTGTCGTGTAGTTGGCTTTGGAACCTCTGTAGCTCCGGCTCCAGAATCCCAAGGGTCGACCTCGAGCCTCCCCTGGTGCTTTCTGCCAGAGGCTCCAGGTAGGACCGTTGCACCCCACTGCAGTTTAGAGCACATTTTTGATGTCTGGCACTGTTCGAACTGGTCCAAGGGCCACTGAAAGCACAATCTCCTTTTTAATCTGCTCAAAGGCTTTCTGTTGATCAGGGGCCCATTTAAAGTCACTCTTCTTTCGGGTCACCCCATAGAGAGGTTTCACAATTTCACTGTAACATGGAATATGCATTCTCCAGAAATCAACATTCCCTAAAAAGGTTTGAGTGTCCTTTTTAGTAGATGGTGGGGCCATAGCTGTTATTTTGTTCATCACGTCCACTGGGATCTTGCAAAATCCATCTTGCCATCTAATTCCCAGGAACTGGTCCTGTCGTGTAGGTCCCTTGACCCTGCTTCTTTTTACAGCAAAACCAGCATACAAAAGAATTTGTATGATCTTTTTACTTTTCTCAAAGACTACTTCTGGTGTGTCACCCCACACAATGATGTCATCAATGTACTGCAGGTGTTCTGGAGTTCCACCCTTCTCCAGTGCAACGTGGATCAGTCCATGGCAAATGGTTGAGCTGTGTTTCTAGGTGTATTGGACTCCCCTCCAGGTGAAAGCAAACTGTGGCCTGCACTCTGGAGCTAGAGGAATAGAGAAAAAGGCATGAGCAATGTCAATACTGGCATACCACCTGGCTGCTTTTGACTCCAGCTCGTACTGAAGTTCTAGCATGTCCGGCACAGCAGCATTGCGTGGTGGTGTAAACTCATTCAGGCCACAATAGTCCACTGCCAGCCTCCACTTGCCATCAGCCTTTCACAACAGTAATTTCTTGAGATCCTCCCATCGCTCCAAAACTAGTGACGAATTCTGTCCCTTTATGATTCAAGCTAAGGCCTCCTTGGAACTTAACCTTGCAAGTCGGGTTAAGGACAATAGAAAGGGCTTTTTCAAATAAATAGCCGACAAAACTAACACCAGAGGCAATATAGGCCCACTGCTGAATGAGGTGGGTGCCCTGGTGGCAGAGAATTTAAAGAAGGCAGAGGTGCTGAATGCCTTCTTTGCCTCTGTCTTTACTCCTGCAGGCATTCCCCATGAGCCCCAGTTTCATATAGCCCCAGAAGAAGTCAAGATAAAGGAGGAGTTTGCTAAGGTAGATGAGGATTGGGTTAGGGATCAGTTGAGTAATCTGGACATCCATAAATCGATGGGTCCAGATGAAATGCATCCAAGGGTGCTGAGGGAGCTGACAGAGGTCATTGCTAGTCCACTCTCCATCACCTTCGGTAAGTCATGGGTAACAGGAGAGGTGCCTGAGGACTGGAGGATAGCAAATGTCACTCCAGTCTACAAGAAGGGCAAGAAGGAGGACCCGGGTAACTACAGACTGGTCAGCCTCACCTCCATCCCTGGAAAGGTGATGGAACAACTTGTCCTTGACACTATCTCTAGACATATCAAGGACGTGGGGGTCATCAAGAGCAGTCAACATGGTTTTACCAAGGGTAAGTCATGTTTGACTAACCTTATAGCCTTCTATGAGGAAATTACTAGGTGGATAGATGATGGTAGAGCGGTAGATGTGGTCTATCTTGATTTCAGTAAAGCATTTGACACGGTCTCCCACAGCATCCTTGTAGATAAGTTGATCAAGTATGGGTTTGATGATCAGGCAGTGAGGTGGATCAAGAACTGGTTGAAAGGAAGAAGTCAGAGAGTTGTAGTCAATGGGGCAGAATCTAGTTGGAGGCCTGTGACTAGTGGAGTCCCTCAGGGGTCGGTACTGGGACCGGTGTTGCTCAACATCTTCATCGACGACCTGGATGAGGGTACAGAATGTACCCTCAGCAAGTTTGCAGATGACACCAAGCTGGGAGGAGTGGCTGACACACCAGAAGGCTGTGCTGCCATTCAGAGAGACCTAGACAGGCTGGAGAGTTGGGCGGGGAAAAACCTGATGAAGTTCAACAAGGGCAAGTGTAGAGTTTTGCATTTGGGGAAGAAAAATGCCATGTACCAGTACAGGTTGGGGGCTGACCTGCTGGAGAGCAGTGTAGGAGAGAGGGACCTGGGGGTCCTGGTAGATAGGAGGATGACCATGAGCCAGCAATGTGCCCTTGTGGCTAAGAAGGCCAATGGCATCCTGGGGTGCATTAGAAAGGGTGTGGTTAGTCGGTCAAGGGAGGTTCTCCTCCCCCTCTATTCTGCATTGGTGAGGCCACATCTGGAGTATTGTGTCCAGTTCTGGGCCCCTCAGTTCAGGAAGGACAGGGAAGTGCTTGAAAGAGTCCAGCGCAGAGCCACAAAGATGATTAAGGGAATGGAACATCTCCCTTATGAGGAGAGGCTGAGGGAGCTGGGTCTCTTTAGTTTGGAGAAAAGGAGACTGAGGGGTGACCTCATCAATGTTTACAAATATGTAAAGGGTGAGTGTCAAGAAGATGGAGTTAAGCTTTTTTCTGTGATGACCAGTGATAGGACAAGGAGTAATGGATGCAAATTGGAGCATAGGAGGTTTAAGGTGAATATCAGAAAAAATTTCTTTACTGTGAGAGTGACAGAGCACTGGAACAGGCTGCCCAGAGAGGTAGTGGAGTCTCCTTCACTGGAGACATTCAAAACCCGCCTGGATGCATTCCTGTGTGATGTACTCTAGGTGACCCTGCTCTGGCAGGGGGGTTGGACGAGATGATCTTTCGAGGTCCCTTCCAACCCCTATGATTCTATGATTCTATGATTAAATGGGGTCCTGAACAACAGAAAGCTTTTGAGCAGATTAAAAAGGAGATTGTGCAGGCAATGACCCTTGGACCAGTTTGGACAGGGCCAGACATCAAGAATGTGCTCTACACCACAAACAGGTACAGCAGTTCTACCTGGAGCCTCTGGCAGAAAGCACCAGGGGAGACTTGAGGTCGACCCTTGGGATTCTGGAGCCAGAGCTACAGAGGTTCCGAGGCCAACTACACAACAACTGAGAAGGGGATACTTGCAGCATATGAAGGAGTTAGAGCCACTTTGGAAGTGATCGGCACTGAAGCGCAGCTCCTCCCGGCACCCAGATTACCAGTACTGAGCTTCATGTTCCAGAGTCAATTTCTCCTGTCCATCATTCCACTGGTGCAACTTGGAGTAAATGGATTGCTTTAATTACGCAGCGAGCTCGATTAGGAAGGCCTAATTGTCCAGGTATTGTAGAAGCAATTACAAACTGGCCAGAAGGCACACACTTTGGAATGCCACCACAAGAAGTGGTGAGATAGGCTCAAGAAGCTCCACCATATGATCACCTACCAGAGACTGAGAAACAATTTGCTCTTTTCACTGATGGTGTCTGTTGTCTTGTAGGGACCCACCAAAAGTGGAAAGTTGTTATGTGGAGTCCTACACGACTAGTTGCACAAACAGCTGAAGGAGAAGGTGAATCAAGTCAGTTTGAAGAGGTAAAAGCCATCCAACTGGCTTTGGACATTGCTGAGCGAGAGTGGTGGCCAAGACTATCTCTGCACTGACTCATGGATGGCTTGTGGGGTTTGCTGAAGCAGTGGCAGCAGAGCAACTGGCAGCGAAAAGGTAAACCTATTTGGGTTGCTGACCTGTGGAAAGACATTGCAGCTCAGATAGAGAAACCGGTGGTAAAAGTGCATCATGTAGATGCACACGTGCCTCTGAGTCGAGCCACTGAGGAACATGGACACAACCAATGAGCAGATGAGGCTGCCCAAGTGTTCCAAATAGGCTTAGACTGGGAACATAAGGGTGAACTCTTTTTGGCTCGATGGGCCCATGACACTTCAGGTCACCAGGGCAGAGATGCAACTTACAGATCGGCTCGTGACCGAGGGGTGGACTGAACCACTATTGCGCAGGTTGTCCACAACTGTGAGATATGTGCTGCAATTAAGCAGGCTAAACAGTTGAAACCTTTGTGGCATGAAGGGAGGTGGTCAAAGTACAGGTATGGAGAGACCTGGCAAATTGACTACATCACACTGCCTCAAACCCGCCAGGACAAGCGCTACGTGCTTACAATGGTGGAAACAAAGGCAGGATGGTTGGAAACATATCCTGTGCCTCATGCCACAGCCCAGAACACTATCCTGGGCCTTGAGAAGCAAATCTTGTGGAGACATGGTACTCCATAAAGAATTGAGTCAGACAATGGGACTCATTTCAAAAACAGTCTTGTGACTGACTGGGCTAAAGAACATGGTATCGAGTGGATATACCATATCCCATGCTATGCACAAGCCTCGGGGAAAACTGAAAGGTACAATGGTATTTTAAAAGGTACCCTGAAGGCAATGGGTGGTGGAACTTTCAATCCATCAATCATCAGGCTGGTCCTGCTCAGTCAGACCTTCTACGTACTGCAGATGGGGATAAAGACCCTGTGGTATGTGAAAGAAACCTGTTGGGTAAAAGTGTCTGGGTTTATCCTGCTTCAGGCAAAGGTAAACCTGTCCGGGGTGTTGCTTTTGCTCAGGCACCTGGACATACCTGGTGTGTGATGATGGAGGATGGTGAAGTACAATGTGTACCTCAAGGTAATCTGACTCTGGGGGAGAATCCTTAATTTGAAAGTTGGTAAAGTATAGAGCCTATATGTATTATATGGTATGGAATAAGGGGTGGAATGTCCTGGTTTGAGCCATGGTGAAGCCACTTTTACTGTTGTGTTTTTTTTTTCCTTCAGTAATCATAAAATCATAGAATCATTAAGGTTGGAAGGGACCTTAAAGATCATTAAGTTCCAACCCCCCTGCCATGAGCAAGGAACCCTGCCACTAGACCAGGTTGCACAAAACTTCGTCCAACCTGGCCTTAAAAACCTCCAGGGATGGGGCATCAACAGCGTCCCTGGGCAATGCATTCCATTTCCTCACCACCCTTATAGTGAAGAATTTGTTCCTAATATCTTACCTAAATCTTTCCTCTCTCAGTTTAAAACCGTTACCCCTTGTCCTATCACTATCTTCTCTGATGAAAAGCCCCTCCCCAGCTTTCCTGTAGGCCCCCTTCAAGTACTGGAAGGCTGCTATAAGGTCTCCCCGGAGCCTTCTCTTCTCTAGGCTGAACAGCCCCAATTGTTTTAGCCTGTCTTCATAGCAGAGGTGCTCCACACCTTTGATCATCTTGGTGGCCCTTCTCTGGACCCTCTCCAACAGGTCTATATCTTTCTTGTGCTGAGGGCACCAGAACTGTATGCAGTATTCCAGGTGCGGTCTGACCAGAGCAGAGGGGCAGAATCACCACCCTGGCCCTGCTGGCCACACTTCTTTTGATGCAGCCCAGGATGCAGTTGGCTCTCTGGGCTGTGAGTGCACACTGGCAGTTCATGTCAAGCTTCTCATCCACTAACACCCCCAAGTCCTTCTCCTCAGGACTGCTCTCCAGCCATTCTTCCCCCAGCCTGTATTTGTGCCTGGGGTTGTGCTGACCCAGGTGCAGGACCTTGCACTTGGCCTTGTTGAACTTCATGAGGTTGGCATTGGCCCACCTCTCCAGCCTGTCAAGGTCCCTCTGGATGGCATCCCTTCCCTCTAGGGTGTCAACCACACCACACAGCTTGGTATCATCAGCAAACTTGCTGAGGATACACTCAGTCCCACTGTCCATGTCTCCAACAAAGATGTTAAACAGCACTGGTCCCAATACTGACCCCTGAGGGACACCACTCGTCACCTGCCTCCATTTGAACATTGAGCCATTGACCACAACTCTCTGGGTGCGGCCATCCAGCCAATTTCTTATCCACCAAGTGGTCCATCTGTCAAATCCATGTCTTGTCAGTTTGGAGACCAGGATGTCATGTGGGACAGTGTCAAATGCCTTGCACAGTAAGCTCTCTTTTAACTAGCAGCAAGTGTTCCAGCTAGGACTGATAACATCGGAATGCTTTTGTTATTGCCGGGACCCCAAGGTCATGTCTTTGCCCAAGGTCACGTGGGGTATGTGGAGGTTGGAGGCTGTCTTGGGCTTAGCAACCATTAAATGGTTTAATTCTCAGTTCTTAGTGAAATAAGGAGAGGTGTCACCAAAACCTCCACTATGGACATCTGGAGGGCAGACTTCAGCCTGTTTAGAACAATGGTTAAGAGAGTCCCTTGGCATTCAGTTCTGAGGGGCAAAGGGGTTCAGGAAGGCTGGATGCTCTTCAAGAAGGAAGTCTTAAAAGCGCAGGAGCAGGCTGTCCTCATGTGCCGTAAAACAAACTGTTGGGGAAGACGATCAGCCTGGCTGAACAGGGAGCTTTTGCTGGGATTCAGGGAGAAAAAAAGTCTACTACCTTTGGAAGGAAGGATGGGCAACTCAAGATGAGTACAGGGAGCTCGTGAGGACATACAGAGAGAAAATTAGAAAGGCAAAAGCCCAGCTGGAGCTCAATCTGGCCACTACCTTTAAGAACAATTTTAAATGTTTTACAAATACATTAACAGCAAAAAGAGATCCAGGGAGAATCTCCATCCCTTATTGGATGAGGAGGGGAACATGGCAACCATGGATGAAGAAAAGGCTGAGATACTTAATGCCTTCTTTGTCTCCATCTTTAATAGTCAGACCAGCTGCCCTTAGGATATTTGACCTCCTGATATGGAATATAAGGATGGAGAGCAGAACAACTCCCCCATATTCCAGGAGGATGCAGTCAGAGACCTGCTGCAGCACCTAGACACTCAAAAGTCTATGGGGCCAGATGGGATTCATCCAAGGGTACTGAGAGAGCTGGCAGAGGAGATCAGCAAGCCTCACTCTATCATCTATCAACAGTCCTGGAGAACAGGGGAGGTCCCAGACAACTGGAGGCTTGCCAATGTGACACTCATTTACAAGAAGGGCCCAAAGAAGGATCCTGGGAACTACAGGCCTGTCAGCCTGACCTCAGTACCAGGGAAAATCATGGAGAGGCTCATCTTGAGTGCACTCACGTGGCAAGCGCAGGATAGCCATGGGATCAGGCTCAGACAGCATGGCTTCAGGAAAGGCAGGTCCTGCTTGACTAACCTGATCTCCTTCTATGATCAGGTGATCTGCCTGGTGGATGAGGGAATGAGGGAAGAGCTGTGGATGTTGTCTATCTGGACTTTGGAAAGGCCTTTGATGCCATCTCTCACAACATTCTCCTAGAGAAGCTGGTGGCTCATGGCATAGACAGGTACACTCTCTGCTGGGTAAAAAACTGGCTGGCTGGCCAAGCCCAGAGAGTTGTAGTGAATGGGGTTGGATCCAGTTGGTGGCTGGTCACCAGTGGTGTCCCCCAGGGCTCAGTTTTGGGTCCAGTCTTGTTCAATATCTTTATTAATGACATAGATTAGAGGATTGAGTGCTTCCTAAATAAGTTTGCAGATGACACTAAGCTGGGGGGAAGTGTCGATTTGCTTGAGGGTAGGAAGGCTCTGCAGAGAGACCTGGACAGACTGGGTCAATGGGTCGAGGCCAATTGTATGAGGTTTAACAGGGCCAAGTGCCGGGTCCTGCACTTTGGTCACAACAACTCCATGCAAAGCTACAAGCTTGGGGATGAGTGGCTGGAAAGCTCCATGGTAGAGAAGGACCTGGGGGTGCTGGTTGAAAGCTGACTTAACATGAGCCAGCAGCGTGCCCAGTTGGCCAAGAAGGCCAATGGCATCCTGGCCTGCATTAGGAATAGTGTGGCCAGCCAGAGTAGAGAGGTGATCGTGCCCCTGTACTCCGTTCAAGAAGGACAGGGAACTGCTTGAAAGAGTCCAGCGCAGAGCCACAAAGATGATGAAGGGAGTGGAACATCTCCCTTATGAGGAAAGGCTGAGGGAGCTGGGTCTCTTTAGCTTGGAGGAGACTGAGGGGTGACCTCATCAGTATTTACAAATATGTTAAGGGCAAGTGTCTGGAGGATGGAGCCAGGCTTCTTACAGTGATGTTCAGTGATAGGACTAGGGGCAGTGGGTGCAAACTGGAGCATAGGAGGTTCCACGTAAACATGAGAAAAAACTTCTTTACTGTGAGAGTGACAGAGCACTGGAACAGGCTGCCTGGAGAGGTTGTGGAGTCTCCTTCGCTGGAGACATTCAAAACCCACCTGGACGCCTTCCTGTGTGATGTACTCTAGGTGACCCTGCTCTGGCAGGGGGGTTGGACTAGATGATCTTACGAGGTCCATTCCAACCCCTAAGATTCTGTGATTCTGTGATACAGAAGATGGGGATAAAGTCCCTATGGTATATGAAAGGAATCTGTTGGGGAGAAGTGTTTGGGGTTTTTTCCTGCTTCAGGCAAAGGCAAACCCATTCGTGGGGTTGCTTTTGCTCAAGGGCTTGGACATACTTGGTGTGTGATGATGGAGGACAGAGAAGTACAATCTGTACCTCAAGGGAATCTAACTCTGGGTGAGAATACCCATTTTTGCCACACTAGTAGAATTGGTAGAGCATGGAATTGTCCTGATTCGAGCCAGGATGAAGCCAGTTTTCTTTTTACTGTTGTTTTTTTTTCCCTTCAGTAAGCTCTCTTAACTAGCAGCAAGCTTTCCCACTAGTGGACTGATAACGCTGGAATGTTTATGCTACTGCTGAGACGCCAAGTTCGCTTCTTGCTCTGCCACCTCAGGGATGCTACAGAGAGCAGAAGAGTCATATCTGTAACCCCCGTAGGGGGGGGTGGACTAGACGAACAGCAAAATTGACCAAAGTATTCCATTCCATATATCTACGTAAGCTTGGTGTAAGGTCAGAGATCATGGAAGTCAACATTTTTCCTGCTTCTTCTTCCCTTCTCTTCTGTTCATTGCCAGCATCTGGCGAGGACTCTGTCTATCCATCACCATTGATCCCTAGGCTCGTGCATTCCTGACCCTCATAACTCTACCCTCAGCTCCTGTCTGCTCTGCCGCTCTCTCCAGCAGTGGTCCGAGACATTTCAGAACTGCTCACAGCTAAGGAGAGTGCTGTGGGAGTTGCTCGGGGTGGGGGGAGGAAATAGGGGTTTTGCACACTCATGAACATACTTGTATAGAATTGTCCATATTTTCATTTGTCATTAGTTTTTAAATTAAAGCTGTCTAGTTTAGTTTTCAATCCAGATAGTGTCTCTCCTTCATTATCTCTCTCCTTCCCTACCTGGGGGAGGGTATCGAGAGCACTGTTGTCATTGGTTTAATTGCCAATCCTGAGTAAAACCGTGACAATTGTGTTCAATGGTGTTAAATCCAGTCGGCAGCTGGTCACGAGTGGTGTTCCCCAGGGCCCAGTGCTTGGGCTGCTCCTGTTTAACATCTTTATTGATGACTTGGTTGAGGGGATAGAGTGCACTCTCAGTAAGTTTGCAGATGGCACTAAGTTGGGTGGGAGCGTTGATCTGCTTGAGGGCAGGGAGGCTCTGCAGAGGGATCTGGACAGACTTGATCAATGGGCTGAGACCAATTGTATGAGTTTCAATAAAGCCAAATATCGGGTCCTGCACTTTGGCCACAACAACCCCCAGCAGCACTACAGGCTTGGGGAAGAGTGGCTGGAGAGATGCCTAGCAGAGAGGGACCTGTGGGTGTTGATTGACAGCTGGCTGAACATGAGCCAGTGCTGTGCGCAGGTGGCCAAGAAGGTCAATGACATCTTGGCTTGTATTAGAAATAGTTTAGGGAAGTGAGCCTCCCCCCCTGTACTTGACCTTGTTGTGGCCCCACCTTGAGTATTGTGTTCAGTTTTTAGCACCCCAATACAAGAAAGACATTGAGGTGTTGGAGCGAGTGCAGAGAAGAGCAACTAGGCTGGTGAAAGGCCTAGAGAACAAGTCTTATGAAGAGCAGCTGAGGGAACTGGGGCTATTTAGTCTAAAGAAAAGGAGTGATAGGATGAGAGGGAACAGCCTAAAGCTACACCAGGAGAGGTTTAGTATGGACATTAAGAAAAAAAATTTTCTCTGAAAGGGTTGTCAGGCATTGGAACAGGCTAGTCAGAGAGGTGGTTGAGTCACCGTCCCTTGATGTGTTTAAAAGTCATATAGATGTGGTACTTGGGGATATGGTTTAGGGTGAACATGGTAAAGTAGCATTAAAGGTTGGACTCGATGATCTTAAAGGTCTTTTCTGACCTAAATGATTCTATGATTCAGCCATTGCCTGTTTCTAGGACTGATAATGCTTGATGTTTATAGTTACAGCTAAGAGAATGTTATGCAGAACCAAGGTCTCTGCTTGGGTCTGAAAAACATCTTATAGTCTGGAAACAGAAGGGAAAAAAGGGGTCACACCTGTGACCCTCCTTTGGGGAGGAGTGGGCCGGACAGGTGACCAAAATTGACCAAAAGAAGCATTCCATGCCACACACATCATACTCAGTATAAATTTGAGGGATCACAAGGGTCAAGTTCTCTTCATCTATGGCCAGTGTTCTAGGAGGATTCTGTTTGTTGGTCTGCCTTTGATCCTGATTTGTGTGTTCCTGAATCTGTGCATTCCTGCATCTAGCTTCAGTCTGCTGCTGATTCCAGGAGTCAAGTCTGGAACATTTCCAGAGCCTGCCCTGCAGCCTCAGTGGTGATGTGAGTGTTATTGGGGGGGGTTAGGCACGATAGTGGTTTTGTACATATTTGTACATATTTTCCCCATGGGGAAAGGGAGAGGGGTTAATAGAGAGCATCTGTCATTTGTTTAATTGCCAGCCCAGTGATAAACTGTGACATTTCTCAAATTAGTGCCTGTGTGATTCAGGGGAATTATTTCCCCAGAACAGCACTTAAATTGTGCAAAAATTCTAATAATAAAACACAACTGTATCGTGTTGCACAACTGTGCTTTCCCTTTCCAAGAAAGTTCAAAAACTGTTTAGTCTGCTGCCACTGCCACCCTAGAAATTACAAGGAAACAGATCAAGTTGATGAAGAATTTCACTACTAAATGATGCATGCATGTGTGGGTGTCTTCAAAAACTTCCAAAATAATCCCAACTGTACCTCAGAGCACTGTGCTTAGTATTATCTATTTGGAAACCTAAGTAAGTCACAGCGGTCTAGATGAACTCATTTTGCCCTTCAAAAAAACCCTGATAATAAATTCAGTACTAGAAAGCAGGTGTTACAGTTCATATGATATGAAAAAAAATAATAATCAATGGACTGTGATAGTGCCCCTCCCAAAAAGCAGAAAAGTGATACAGAAGTGTCAATTCATAGACAGAAATTAGGGAAATAAACAGTACCAAAGCAATGCTATTTTCAGCAACTTCATTTTACTTTCAATAATCTTGTAGGATTCACTTAATACCTGTAGAATTTCATTTAGTAATGACAGAAATTGTTTAGATTTTAACCCTCTTAAGTTTACTGCACAATAAAGTGGGTTGCAATGGTTTAAGAATTTTCTTCATAACAGTTGAGTAGACTTATTCTTGTTACCCTAATGTATTATTTTGATAGGGGACATTTTGCTTTCCCATTTCAGCAGAATTGCAGCATTTATATACAGAATAATAAAAACTAAGTGTGACTTTTACATAAATCAGCCACCCTGCATGTTAGCCTGACCCTTAAATGAAGAATCCCTATATTGTTCAAAACTATACAGAGCAAACATCCGGGAAAAAAAAGTATTTTTTTATTCTATGACACTGTGTTAATACAATAAATATACAAAACTTCTGAACTACTCAGACATGCAATGGAGGGACAAAAGTGCATTTATAGAGAACCATGATGTTCACCAGGATGGCAGAGCATTGTTAGTAATTTACAAAATATACAAACATCCTCCAGATAAAACCAACTCCTAAATCACAGATCAATTATTACAGACATTCCAGTGTTTAAACTTCATACTTTGTACTCAGTTTGCCATAATACTACAAAATGACAACTGAAGTGGGTGCCATACTCTAATTAATAGTTATTAATAGTGTTGTGAGGGACCAGCCCTCAGGGCCTGTTATAGGAAGTTGTGTGGGAACACCATTGTAAGCCCTCAAACAAAACCTTGTTTGCATTGTAAAGGACTGTCTGAGGCCTATGGAAATGACAGTTGAGAGGATGGAGACAACCATATAGAGAATGATGGAGCAGCAGAGGATGTGGATGTCCACTCCAGTTGCTCAAGGGTGATATGACTCAACCAAGTTTACTCATCTGTTGTAAAAGAATTGCCTAAAGGAAACAGGCCTATAAAATGAGGAGCTGTGATGGTGGGCTTTGGGAGTTTCACTGACACCAACACTCCCCCGTTGACCAGACCAACGCCGGATCCAGGATCAGTGATTTTCTGTCATCTCTCTCTCTAGCTTTTCTTCTCCTATCCCCTCTTTCATTCTCTTTCATTCTCTTTCACTTCCTTCCTAAAATCATTAAGTAACACAAGGCCTACCATGATTTTTTTCCCAGGTCATGCAGCTTGAGCATATATGTATTGTGACCTCTATAATTGAAGTATAAGCCTTTATGATTACACAGCCTGAGCTTATCTAATAATCAAAGTATCAGTATTCCTTCTATAGTTGTAATTAAAGCTAATGTTCAAATAGAGACCTTGAGTGTCATTTCATCTTAATCTGGTCAAGGGGTATCTGATGGTCAAGCATTTTCTCAGACTGTAACATTTTAATCACTCCCTGGGAGGTCCAGATCTGAGACTAAGATTGGATCCAGCCACATGTAGACTCCTCTCTGAGAAGTACAGAAAGCAAGGGGTTCCAATCTGAATCTCCCTGGGTTGCCCAATCCAGGTCATGACAACTGTAAAATCTAGTTTTAGTTAGGTACAAAATATTTTAACAAGTATCAGCCTTCTGTTGTCAAAGCTAAACTCAAATGTCTCCCTTCCTTTTGGGCTGCAACATATCAGAGATTTCTGGTTTAAACAATTCACATGTAACTGAACCTTGAATTTCACTTAGGAGGTTTAAATCTGTACATTCAACCCATGACATTAATAAACAACAATCCCTATACGTGGAACATCAAATGTTTTCTCAAAGAGAAGTTAAACATTTGGTGGAAAATTACCTGCCAAATTCAGATTTTATTCCTCATGTGGTTTATTTCCCCAGAATATATTCTGGCAATGTATGTTATCGTGCAATTTTAAAAATTAAATTAAATTGTAAGGATGATGTCCCTAGGATTCATATCCAAGAGAATTGCTTAAATTTAGGTTGAAAAGTAATCCATAGTAGAGTTCCTAGATACAACCATCAAATTAAAAATATTATAAGAACAATCTTGATATATAGCTGCTAGAAGTGTGATGCCTGATCTGAACTGAAAATTGTGGCTTTTGTCTGGAAAGCTTTTAATAACATTTCACACAAATTTAAGTTCAATGCTAGCATGTTCCCTAGTATAGAACTTTAGAGTCCCTATTACACAGAATAGTTAAATGACTTAACTTCATGATGCAGAGAATATTTAGAAGCAAGTATATTCATTGATAAGAACTTCAGCATAGGTGAAACTACTGCATTTATCCCAATTCAAGTTGGATTTAAAGAAATCAGTAAAAGAAAGGAGACTAATAGGGACTTCATACTAACAGTACAATACTGATCCAGGGATTAAGTTAAGGGTTTTATTTTTTGTAATGCTCTTATGTTGTTATGAATACTCTGTAGTGACAAGGAATTAATCTATGAAAATTTGTCCACATTCAGAATTTTATGTTCAGTCTTACTAAAGGTAATTCACCTTAAGAGCTGAATTAATTTCAGCTACAGCGTGTACTAATACAGGTTGTGAGATGTAGCCCCTTCCTGATTTAATTTTCAAAAAAAGAGTTAAAAAAAGCAAACAAGTATTTGTGCATAAGACTCATGAGGCAATCCAAGAATATCAAATAGCCTTCAATGGAGGGAAACATCACTTTGTAGTAAGACCTGATTCAGTTCTAGAATATTTTGATGGTACATACCGTTATGGATTGTTCAGTTCCACAGCACCAATTTAACCTCTTAGGCCTCCATTTCAATGAGATAAATTTTAACTTTGTGAAAGATGAAGATTTCTCATTTTTCCAACTCAAAGCTTTTTTTTTTCCATCTTAAATCAAATCACAGAGATGGCTGAGTTACATTAAAATGAAATAATATATCTGTTAAATGCCATTGCTTAAAAAGCTTTATTTTAGACAATATTCCTGGTAAAAAATCAAATACTGTATATTTAGATTTTTGGACAGGCAGAAAACAGGGTGACTGGTGAGGCTAAAGATTTAATACCACTGTTAAGCACAAATCTACACTATAAAAAATATTTTAAAATGCCAAACACAACAAAAATACCACTCCATGTAAGAGGGAAGAGAGGCATGAAACTAGTGTTCTAAAATCAATATTTGTTTCTTTTCCAGCAAAATAATTACCCCAAGGCATGAATACTGAAATTAAAAATAGCAAATATATAATAATTTATCTTTGTGATTGAAACCATCAGTTAACTTCCTTAAACTGTACACTGCATTACACATTCTATTACAGAGAAGGTTTCTGCATCATAGTAATTTCGCACAGGTAGAGAATACTCCATGGAAATTGATACAAACAAGCACTATAAAGTGGTGCAGGTAAATTCTGGACCAAAACACTATTTAAACAAGATCAGATAACTCAACAGTATTCATGCAAATGTACAGGTTTATACAAAAAGACTTAACCCCCAAAAATCAAAACCCAAAAAACAAAACAAAAACCACAAAAATATATAATATCTATCCTACTTAAATTTTTCCTCCAGCAGTTGAAATTGCAAAAGCAGTTGCCAAACCTAACTCTCTACATCTCTGTTTACCCCACTTCTTATAGCAGAAATGGGGAAAACAGTTCTTAAAAAGAAAAAAAAAAATATCCATAGTGCTTTCCTGAAGTAAAAAAAAAAATACTGGAGTGAGCCACTAAAAACCTACTGATCTATTTATTTATTTATTTATTTGATCATTATATACAACAATTTATTCTCAGGCCAATTGTTGAAATTAATTATCCTCCATAAAACATAGAAGTCTTTATATTCTAGAATGCAAAATTTTGAAAAAGGGCAGAGAATGGTTATCTTTTTAAAATAAATAAATTGATAATAAAATAAAACAATTCCCATTTTACTCATGCACAGCTGCAGAACAAACAAACATGCTGTGTATATTTTCATCTATGTTTTTAGGGAATATAATAAGTGACTGGAAAGTAAAGTACAATCAAAGAGAATCATCATGACTTTATATTTCTCTAAACTCAGTTACCCTTGAATGCACTCTGAGCTGCACTGGCGGCTGCTGCTGATGTGGCGTTGGCTGCAGCAGTTTGTACAGTTTTGTTGGACATCACTCCAGTTGCAAATTCCTGCTGTGCTTTCTCAAAACTAGCACCAGTTGTGCGGTAGAGACTATACACCTAGGGAGGTGGAAAAGCAGTGAAAAAAGTGTGCTGAGCCTTCCATTTTTTGGTAGAGTAATAACAAAGTCTCAAACACAAAGCAGAACTGTGTGACGGATAAATCTGGTTTGCTCATATGTTTGGGAGGATCTGGAAATTGTAGCAGGATGCTCTACCTCAGTGTGCCTGCCTCAATTTCCCTTTGTGATTCAACTGCTCTTTGTCTCTCAGCTTCACTGCCTTTAGCCTGGAGTTGGAGTTTCAATGGAAAGCAAACTCTGAACTGGTAACAATCTTGAAAGTACCAGTAGAAGGCCAAGTTGATGTGTGTGACACTAGCTGCTCTCCTGTACTGAAAAACACGGAGCCCAGCCTGGCTCCAGCTAGGCCAAACAGAAACCAAACAAGAATGGATAGATTAAAAAATAATTTGCTTAATGAGGGAAAAGGCTTTCTTGTTGTTTTTTTTTCCTTCTGTCTTCCCTTTCATAGAATCATTGAATGGTTTGAGTTGGAAGGGACCTTAAAAATCATCTAGTTCCAACCCCTCTGCTTGACGGGCCTTGAACACTTCCAGGGATGGGGCTTCCACAACTTCCCTGGGCAACCTGTTTCAGTGTCTCACTACCCTTACACTAAATAATTTCCTCCTAATGTCTAACTGAAATCTCCCCTCTTCCAGTTTCGATCCATTCCTCCTTGTCCTATCACTACATGCTCTTGTAAAAAGTCCTTCCCCAGCTTTCCTATAGGCCCCCTTCAGGCACTGGAAGACCGCTATAAGATCTCCCCAGAGCCTTCTCTCCTCCAGGTTGAACAGCCCCAACTCTCTCAGCCAGTGCTCTAGCCCTTGGATCATCTTTGTGGCCCTTCTCTGGACTTTCTCCATGAGTTCTATGTCCTTCTTATGTTGGGGGCTCCAGAACTGGACACAGTACTCCAGGTGGGGTCTCACAAGAATGGAGTAAAGGGGGAGAAACATCTCCCTGGCCCTGCTGGCCACATTTCTTTTGATGCAGCCCATGGTTGGATTTCTGGGCTGTGAGTGCACACTGCTGACTCATGTTGAGCTTCTCATCCACCATCACTCCCAACTCCTCCTCCAGACTGTTTTTGATCCATTCTCCACCCAGCCTGTATTTGTGCTTGGGATTTCTCAGACCCAGGTGCAGGACCTTGCACTTGACCTTGTTGAACTTCATGCAGTTTGCACAAGCCCACTTCTCAAGCCTGTCAAGGTACCTCTGGATGGCATCCCTTCCCTCCAGCATGTCGGCTTCACCACACACTTTGGTGTCATCAGCAAATTTGCTGAGGGTGCACTCAATTTCACTGTCCATGCTGCTGACAAAGATGTTAAATAGCACTGGTCCCACTACCAACCCTGGGGAACACCATTCATCACAGGTCTTCATCTGGACATCAAGCCATTGATCATGACTCTGAGTGTGACCATCCAGCCAGTTCCTTATCCAATGAGTGGTCCATCCATTGAATCTGTACTGTTCCAGTTTTGATACCTGGATGTTGTGTGGGATAGTGTCGAAGGCATTGCACAGGTCCAGGTAGATGACATTGGTTGCTCTTCTTTTGCCCACCGATGCTGTGACCCGATTGTAGAAAGCCACCAAATTTGTCAGGCAGGATTTGCCCTTGGTGAAGCTGTGTTGGCTGTCACCAATCACCCCTTTGTTTTCCATGTGCCTTAGCAGAGCCTTCAGCAGGATCTGCTCCATGATCTCACCAGGCACAGAGGTGAGACTGACTGGCACGGAGGTGAGACTGACTGGCCTGTAGTTCCCTGGGTCTTCCTTTTTTCCCTTCTTGAAAACGGGAGTTATGTTTCCCCTTTTTCAGTCAGTGGGGATTTTTTTCCAGGCTGCCAGGACTCTTCAAATATGATGGACAGCGGCTTTGCAACTTCATCGGCCAGTTCCTTCAGGAGCCATGGATGAATCCCATCAGGTTCTGTAGACTTGTGCACCTTCAGGCCCTTCAGATAGTCATGAACCCGCTCTTCTCCTACAGTGGGGAGATGTTCCTTTTCACAGTCCATGCCTTCGCCTTCTCTAACTTGGATGCTGTGACCAGAGCCTTTGTCGGTGAAGAATGAGGCAAAGTAGACATTGAGTACCTCAGCCTTCTCTGTGTCCTGCACAGCCAGGTTTCCTTCTGAAGCGGGCCCACAGTTTCCCTTGTCTTCCTCTTATTGCTGACATACCTGTAGAAACCTTTCTTGTTATTCTTAACATCCCTGGCCAGGTCCAATTCTATCTGTGCTTTGGCCTTCCTTACCCGATCCCTTGCTTCTCTGACAACTTGTCTGTACTCCCCCCAGGATACCTGGCCCTGTTTCCACTCTCTGTATACCTTGGGTTTATATTTAACTGTCCAAAACCTCATCCATACAGACCTCATGGCTCTCCTGCCTGCCTTCCTCTTTGTTGGGACACATTGCTCCTGGGCATGGAGGAAGTGGTCCTTGAATATGGACCAGCTTTCCTGGGCTTCCCTTCCCTCCAGGGCTTTGTCCCATGGTACCCTACCAAGCAGATCCTTGAAGAGACCAAAATCTGCTCTCTTGAAGTTGAGGGTAGTGAGCTTGCTTCACTCCTTCCTTGCTGCCCTAAAGGTCCTGAATTTGACCATGTCATGGTCTCTACAGCCTAGTCTCCTATTAAGTTTTACATCATCAACCAGGCCTGTCTCTATTGGTAAGAACAAGGTCCAGCAAAGCACCTTTTCTTGTTGGTTCCTCTACTATTTGGAGGAGGAAGATGTCATCAATGCACTCCAGGAACTTCCTGGATTGATGGTGCTTTGTTGTGTTGTCCCTCCAGCAGATGTCAGGGTCGTTGAAATCTCCCATGAGGACCAGGGCCTGTGAGTGAGAGGCTGCTCCTATCTGCCTGTAGAGGGCCTCATCTGCTCGGCCATCCTGATCTGAAGGCCTGTAGCAGACCCCCACTATGACATGTCCTGTTCCTGTCTTCCCTTTAACCCTGACCCATAAGGTTTCAGTCAATTCCTCCTCCATTCCCAGATGGAGCCCCACAGACTCCAACTGGTCATTGATGTAGAGGGCAACACCCTCTCCTCTTCTGCCCTGCCTGTCCTTCCTGAAGAGCTTATACCCAACAATCCCCACACTCCAGTCGTAGTCGTCATCCCACCACATCTCAGTGATGCCAATAACATCATAGCCTTGCAGGCATGCACATATCTGCAGTTCCTCCCGCTTACTCCCCATGCTCTGTGTATTTGCATAGAAGCATTTAAGATGGTCCCCCTTCAAAGCAGTCGTGCTGGTGGGATAACAATTTGCAGGTCAGATGCTTTCCTGTTGGCCTGCAATCCTCCTGCAGACCCAGGGCATATGTTACTGGCTCTGTTCTCATTGTGGTGGGTGTGGGATGACTTGAGGGTCCCCTCCCCTGGCATCACTAGTTTAAAGCCCTCCTAACTAAATTGGCCAGCCCCTGGCCAAAGACTCTCTCCCCTTTCTCTGACAAATGAACCCCATCAGCCCCCAAGAGACCAGTTTTTTTCAAAGTGAGTCCTATGGTCTATGTAGCCTGTAGCAGGACACTCCATCTCTCAATAGGCATCTCGACTGCCATCCCATCCCGTTTGCAACATAGCCGAAGCTGTCATTCTGGCACCACTCCTGTAACTATTCATTAACTTTTCCAACTCAGTCAGCCCTTCCCAGCCCTTTCCCTTTGACCAGAAGGATTGATGAGAACACTACCTGTGCTCCCGATCCCTTCACCACCTTCAACCTTTTGTTCTCCAGTAGAGGATTTTGGAGGCACGGCTAAGTAGTTAAATGACAGCAGGCAATCACTTTATTTGATAAAAACATAGTCCCATCTTTCATCAGAGAGACTCCTGTACACTTTCCGTAGAAGGTGTGCTTGACTTGCTCTGCTGTGCATGCGCAGTTTGACTGTAGGGATACCTGTAACTTTTTGCAAGGTCAGAGGGGTCTTGTAGGTCTTTATTAAAATGTGTGTGGTATCTATTGTCTGAAATAAAAAATAAATAAATATACAAACAGGATACATCCTTAACATAAAACATCTTCTGTCTCAATTTGTATACAACTTGGTGTACTCATTCCATACATACTCATTGGATGACGAATTGGATGGATGGTCACACTCAAAGACGTGTGGTCAACAGCTCAATGTCCAAATTCAGATCAGTGATGAGTGGCATTCCTCAAGGGTTGATGCTGGGACCGGTGCTATTTAATATCTTTGTTGGTTACATGGACATTGGGATCAAGTGCACCCTCGGCAAGTTTGCTGATGACACCAAGCTGTGTGATGTGGTAAACATGCTGCAGGGAAGAGAGGCCATCCAGAGGGACCTTGACAGGCTGGAGAGGTGGGCCTGTGCCAACCTCATAAAGTTCAACATGGTCAAGTGCAAGGTCCTGCCCCTGGGCTGAAGCAATCCCAAGCACAAATACAGGCTGGGTGGAGGATAGATTGAAAACTTAGGAGTGATGGTGGACGATGTCCAGGTTTGAGCCAGGATGAAGCCACTTTTCCTTTTACTGATGTTTTATTCATTCAGTAAGCTCTCTTTTAACTAACAGCAAGTGTTCCAGCTAGAACTGGAACACTGGAATATTTATGTTGTTACCGGGACTCCAAGGTCATGTCTTTGCTCTTCTTGCTCATGCACTACCGGGAGACCTATGACCCCCTTGTAGGAGGCTGAGTTAGACAGACAGCAAAATTGGCTAGAGATATTCCATTCCATATATCTACGTAAGCTCAGAGGAAGGTCAGAGACCACACAAGACAACTTCTTTCCTGCTTCTTCTTCCCTTCTCTTCCATCCATGGCCAGCGTCCAGGGAGGACTCCATCCATCCACCACTGTCGACCCCTAGGCTCGTGCATCCTTTGACCATAATAACTCTACACTTTCTCCGGCAGTGGTCCGGGAGTTTCAGACTTTTCACAGCTAAGGAGAGTGCTATGGGAGTTGCTGGGGGGTAGGGGGAGGCAGTAGGGTTTTGCACGTTCCTGAACTCATTTGTATGTAATTGTACATATTTTCTTTCATCATTAGTGTTTAATTAAAGCTGTGTAGTTTAGTTTTCAATCCAGTAAAGTCTCTCCCCCTCGGTTCTCTCTCTCCTTCCCTACCTGGGGGATAGGTGAGGGGAACGAGAGCATTGTTGTCTCTCGTTTAATTGCTGATCCTGAGACAATCTGTGCCAATATATTGGTGCTAAATGTGGGGCTCGATATTAAGCCCAGATTATAAATTCTCACAAATTGGGAGTGTTTAAAATTCCATCTCTGATGGGAAGAATCCCTGTGGAGAACGGTCCATCTTCTCTCCCCCCACATAAGACTAAACAAAATGCCTTTCAAGCCAGCAAAGCAAGAGTGGTGGCTTTTTACTGATTTAGCCAAGGACAGGATGGAACAGGCCTCTTGTTCTACCAGGTAACTCCACAGTAGGAAGGACAGCATGAGGGTTGCGATAACTGGCAGAAGGATGGACAATAGGTTAAAGATGCCTCTAACAGAGCACGTACTTGGCCAGCGCTAATTGGCTAATTTGAACAGTGGTACTTTCTCTAACAGTGATTTCTGATCTATAAAAGAGGGCAAGATCCGCAGGCCGCGGCTCTCTGCCTGACCGGGACGAGACCCTGCTGCAGTACCTGGACCTGCCTGGAACGCCAGCCTCGCTGTCCGGAGGAGCCGAGAGGGAAGGGGGGGCTGCCCCGCGACCGCTGCCCGGAGAAGCGGAAATGGGGGGGGGGGGGCGCCTGTGCCCGCTCCGCGGGGGATCGTGCCCGCTCCCCGGGGACCCTGCCTGCCCAGCCTAAACCAAACCGGACCAAAGTAGGAGCTTGCCCAGCCTGCATTCGCCACCTACTTCGGGACTAAAGCCGTGCTTGCCGCAGCTGCTGCTGCTGGGAGGGTCGCCCCGGTTACCGGGAAGCCGGCTCCCCCACGGATCTCCTGCCGAGCCTGCCAGCCGCATCCCGGGAACCACGCGCTACGGAAGGAGGGTAAATACACACACACACACACGCTCTAACTCTCCTGCCGGGCTCAACTCCTACCCTTTCACTCCATTGATTTTACACTCCTCCTCGGAGTGTGCCTTTAATAAGACCATAGTACCTAGGAATCCCTTTTCCAATATACACCTAGACAACCTCTCCTGAACCTTGATCCCTTAATTTGTGTTGACCCTTAATAAACCGATTAATTCGTAAACTAAACATTGGTCTAAGTAGCAATTTGTGAGCGTGGTGGGAGGGTATTCTAACCTACCCTCTAAGATACGGTCCCGCAGCGGCCGTTCCTCTGTGAGAGGCGAACGCCACGTGTGACCCTCGGTCTCATTCACAAACCTCTCCACACTGGGGGGGGGAAGTCGCGGAACCATCCTGACAGCCGGTAGCCCCCCAATACCGGCCCGCGACAATCCCTCACATAGCAATGAGAAAAACTATTGCTGAATTTAATGACAGATTGAAAACTGAACAGACACTTTCTGTAACGTTTCTGCTGGACCTTCTTCCCAACAAGCAATTGTACATGTGGCATGCAGCCGAGCGCATACTGCTCTGTGTAGCTGCTCTTGCTATTGTTTTATGGTTTATCAAAATAACTGTAGCCACAATCAACCATATAATTACCAGCCTAGTGATCTTAGGGTTTATGATACTGATCTTTATGGGGGCACTGTATGTGTACAGTTACAGTACAGATCCTAAAGTGAATGGAAAGATTTATGTTGGTAATGGAAGTAGCAGGTTCAATTTTACGTCTCCATTTTCTCTCAAGCTGAATCTCCCAGCTCTTGATCTTGTTAGAAATGAAATGTAGTGTTGATTTTGCATTCTAGTGTTAGAAACGTAGTGTTGGTTTGGTTCACATATATATATATATTCTAGTGTTAGGACCACATATAGTTTGTTTGACCACATTTATGTTAGGACCACATATAGGAATATAATTGTTTGTTTGAGAGATATCTACACATTCCAATGACACCTGGAGTGGTTTATGGGCCAAGAAACTGAGGGACTTAATTGGGCTCCATCTGGGGGATCTGAACATGGAGAAGGATTTATGGCCCAAGATAAGGCCAAACAAAGCTACTTCTATGTTGCTCCTCAGGGCAGGATGACACCAGTAGATTGTTAATTGGGAAGACAGCCAAGGGGGCAAGAAAGGTCAAAATTTTACCTTAAAAGGTAAAAAGTAAACTGCTAGAATGGAATGTGTAAACAGGGGCAGGAAACTTATAGGATAATTTGAAGCGTCGGATAGGCTGTAAACCCTGGAGTACTCAGCCAGTGGGGAAACAGGGGAGGGAATTTTGCGTCGGGAATAGGGAATATAAACCGTTATTCACCTTGCTATAGGTGTGCCTACTTGCTTAGGTCACCCATTCTTGCAAGGATGTAAATAAACTGTGCTTCGCTGAAGGATCTGTGTGGGCCTGCTCATTGGCGCGACAAACGTTTCTCACAAATTTGGGGGGATTTGTCCGGGATCGAAGTCATCATCCAGGGAGTCGTCGTCGTCTCCGAAGAACGGAAAGGTGCACCCCGTTGATTTCAGCGGTTCCGTGGATCGGCGGCGCTGGCTCCAAGGAGACTGACCAAGACCCGAGACCGGTTATAAACAGATCCCATGAACCACAGAGGGGGAAATAAAGGAAAGTAGGCGCCCTGATATCGACCAGGCAGACTCTGTGCACGGACCAAGGTGAGAAAATTGACTGTTAAGTATTGCCTTGGTGGTCGGGGCCGGGGTGAGAAAACTGACTGTTAAGTATCACCCTGGTGGTTTGAGACTTGTATGTGTGTGTGTGAGTGAGACGTACATTAGTACGAAGCGAGTGCGGAGTCCAACTTCGCGGTTCTGTTCTTCCGCGAGGAAAACAGCCGGAGAAGGACGAAGCGAGAGTAAAAGAGTGCAAGGAGAGTCTCGGGAATGAAATAAAAGCGCTAGGCCTAGGGAGGATAAGGGAATATCCTCGGGAGCGATTCCTCCATACAGTCCTTTAGGGAGGATGCTGCAGTACTGGGAAGTACTGAGAAGACATGTCAGGTACTAAACGGAAAAATAAGAAAACGATGATAAACTATTGTGTGTTTATCTGAACATGGAAGCCCATACAGGGGCGGCATGTATTTTTGGCCGAAGTATGGGTCGGATAATAGCTGGCTGTGCCAGGATTTGCTTTTCTGTGTGAATGCAAAAATTCCTTTTTCTTTGAAGGAGTGTGAGTATGTTCTGTGCTGGATTACAGAGCGTCCCCAGGACCATCCTGTTAACTTTCCCCCACCTCCTCACAATCCTAAGCCCCAGGAGAGTGTTGTAAATCATTCCTCTACTTCACACACTCCTGTGAATTCCTCTCCCCCTTTATAGCACCCTGAGCACTGTGACAGCACTTACAAGGAAGCTGCAAGTGCTGCAAGTGCTTCCCCTTTGACAAATTTTTCAAAATTGAGAAGAGAATTGGAACAATGTAAAAGAGATTTGGAGAGTTTTTTCATACAAGGGGGCAACCACTGACGGGCAGGCTCAGTGGAAGTTATGTTTTGCCTCCGGGAAGTACCTCTTGGTCCCGGACAGGTGGGATATGTCAGTGCCCCGCTGACAAGCACTGAGGTACAGAACTTTAAAAAGGAAATGAAATCATTGATTGAGGACCCTGTCGGCTTATCTGAACAATTAGATCAATTTTTGGGTCCTAATTATTCCTGGGCAGAATTAATGTCCATCATGAATATTCTGTTTCGTGGAGAAGAACGGGGAATGATTAGACGGGCGGCTCTGCAAGAATGGAAAAGGAGGAACCCTCCCGAGCAAGGGGTAGTTCCCGCAGAGCAGAAATTCCCCAATGTGGATCTCAGTTGGAATAATAATAACCCTGTACACCAGAATAATATGAAAGACCTGAAAGAACTAAAAATACAGGGAATTAAAGAGGCTGCCCCGAGATCCCAAAATTTTATTAAGGCATTTGAACTCCAGCAAGGGAAGGATGAGTCCCCATCAGATATTTTACAAAGGTTACGGGATCAGATGAGGAAATATTTGGGCATGAACCCTGAGGATCCGGTGGCCCAGGGTTTGTTAAAAGTACATTTTGTTACTAAGGCATGGCCGGACATTGAAAAGAAGGTGCAGAAAGCAGAAGGTTAAAATGATGGTTTTTACAATGGCATAGTGCAAGAGAGAGAGAGAGAGTGAAAACAGAGCCGAGGGAAGAGAGAACGGAGAATGAGAGTGAAAAGTGCAGAACGAAATAGGAAATTATCAGGGCAAGGATTGTCCGATAACCTCCCTTCAGCTGGATGTTTTAACTGTGGCAAGCTGGGACATTTTAAAAAGCAGTGCCCAGACTTGAAGAGAGAAGGGAGGGTGATGTCAATGATGCATCTTGAAACTCAGGGGTTCTCTCAGTCCCACCCAGAGCCCTTGATAAATATAAAGTTGGGACCCCAGGAAGAAGAGGTAATCTTCTTGGTGGATACAGGAGCGAGCAGAACTTTTTTAAACTATGTTCCTCCTGGGCTAAAGTTAACCTGTCAACTAGTGTTTGTTGCAGGAATAGAGGGAGAAAAGTTTGGAGTTTTTACATTTGAACCTATAACGCTTAAAATTGGGAATAGAAAAGCCCGGGGGCAGTTGCTATATGTTCCTGAGGCAGGTGGTAACCTATTGGTCAGGGACATGATTATATAATTGGGCTTGTAAATCAGAACTCACTCAGAATGTATGGTTATTTCTATGAATGTATTAACAGAACAAGATAAGGCTGGAATAGATAAGGGAATGGCAAGAAATAAAACAAGCCACAAATTTACTTTTAAATTTTTTGGATAAGCAGGGTTTACAAGTCTCAAAGACAAAACTCCAATATGTAGAGGAAGAGGTTAAATATTTGGGACACTTTATTTCAGGAGGAAAGCGGAGGATTAGCCCTGAAAGAATCCAGGGAGTTGTAAATCTGCCACTTCCCCGGACAAAAAAGAAATTGAAAAAATTTCTAGGTCTAATTGGGCATTGTCGCCTGTGGATCGAAGCCTATGCACAAAAGACAAAATATTTATATCTTAAATTATTAGAAGAGGAACTTGATGTTCTTATTTGGACTAATGATAAAGTAAAACTAATCAAAGAACTGAAGCAGAGTCTAATAATGGCCCCTGTCTTGGCTCTGCCATCCTTAGATAAACCCTTTTGTCTGTTTGCCACGGTGGATAAAAGAGCAGCTCTGGGAGTTCTCACCGAAGAATGGGGGGGGGGAAGCGACAGCCGGCGGCTTATCTGGCTAAACTTTTAGATCCAGTATCCCAGGGTTGGCCAAAGTGTGTGCAGGCAGTGGCAGCAACTGCCCTTTTGGCAGAAGAAAGCAAGAATTTAACTTTTGGGGAGAAATTAAGTGTAAGCACACCACATCAAATAAATCCTGCCTCCTTTTTATGAAAAGGTGATAATGAAAACTCAGAACATAGTTGCTTGGACCTAATAAAATACCAAACCAAGGTCCGACCAGATCTTAAGGATATACCTTTGTATGCAGGACTTCAGTTGTTTATAGATGGTTCTGCAAAAGTAATTCAGGGAAAGCGGCACAATGGATATGCTATTGTAAAAGGGATAAGCACTAAAGTAAAAAAAAAAATGGGGTGGTTACCTAATGGATGGTCAGCCCAAACATGTGAGTTATATGCTCTCAACCAAGCACTACTGATGTTAGAAGGCAAGGAAGGAACAATTTATACTGATTCCAGATATGCCTTTGGAGTAGTGCATACCTTTAAGAAAATCTGGGAGGAACAAGGACTGGTAAACAGTAAAGGGAAGGAGTTGGCCCATAGAGAACTTATTCAGCGAGTGTTGCAGAATTTGATGCTGCCAGAAGAAGCAGCAATAGTGCATGTTAATGGGCATCAGAAAGGAAACTCCTCACAAGCTAGAGGTAACAGGCTGGCAGATGAAACTGCTTGAGAAGCAGCCATGCAATCAAAAGTAATAACAATGAATTGTCTCATTCCTGAGATGCCAGCTCTAAAGACAACTCCAATTTTTGAAGAAAAAGAGGCAATTAAGAAACTGGGGGCAACAAAACAAAATAAAAAAATGGTTACTCCCAGATGATAGAGAAATGTTAAATAAACAGACCATGAGGGAAATATTAGCTGTTCTGCATCAAGGTAGCCATTGCGGAACACAAGCCATGTGTGACCTGGTGCTATGAAAATATGGGTGCATTGGAATTTATACAATAGCTAAGCAAATTTGTGAAGGATGTATGGTTTGTAGAAAGATCAACAAAAAGGTGCTAAAAAGGCAACCAACAGGGAGACGAGCTCTAGCTTTAAGACCTTTTCAGAGTATTCAAGTACCAAAGATAGGCAGAGCTAAATGTTTGCTGGTTCTAGCAGATCATCTAACAGGGTGGGTAGAAGCATTTCCTCTCAATACAGCTACTGCAGCAACAGTGGCAAGGGTAATCCTGGAACAGATTGTTCCCAGATATGGGATAGTGGAAAACATTGATTCAGATCAGGGAAGTCACTTTACCTCCAAAGTGTTGCAGGATTTAATGAACTAAGTGACATAGGGGTGTCACCTTATGAAATGCTGTTTGGACTACCATATTTAGGCAAAGGTGATGGACTTCCACAGTTTAAAACTAAAGATGTTTTTCTGAAGAACTGTATACTCGGGTTGTGGTCTTCTTTGTCCTTCCTTAGGCACCAAGGGTTCTTGGCGCAGACTCCGCCCTTGGAATCTGCAGAGCATCGATGCCAGCCTGGAGACTGGGTCCTGGTTAAATCTTGGAAAGAAGCCAAACTCCAACCAACCTGGGAAGGACCATTTTAAGTTCTGTTGACTACAGAGACTGCCATCCGGACAGCTGAGAAAGGGTGGACTCATTATACCCGACTCAAAGGACCAGTAGAGGCTCCACCTGAGAAAGAACAGTGGCGGGCCTACCCAACTGAAAACCCCTTGTGCCTTAAACTGAAGAAGCACTAAAATTGATCCATGCTAACTGATTAAGTAGAGTTTGTAGTAATTCTGGTTATTGCAGTTATTGGGTTAATGTTTATTTGTTGTGTGGAAAATCATAGGTTCTGTGGCATAAAAGGAAAAGAGAGCCTTTTAGTGAAAATGAGGGAGATCATCATAATAGTGAGTTGTCTGTGGATCCAAAAGTAGTAACCTTGACAGAGGTCAAGGGTATAAAACAAACCTTTAAAATTGAAACTGGATATGGAGATACAAATGCCTGGGTAGAATGGGTCAAATATACAGCGTGAAGTTTAAATCAAAGTAATTGTTATGCTTGTGCCTCGGGGAGGCCTATGGCACAGATAGTTCCTTTTCCATTGGGGTGGAGCAAAGACCCACAGGGAATGAAATGCATGATTGCCTTATATCAAGACACAACTGCATGGGGTGATGAGGCTTGCAAGTCTCTATCGCTGCTTTTCCCTGCTGTACAGATCAAAGACCTCAGTGTGCCTCCTGCTTTCTCTGTAGTGCCCGGTAACCATACAGCTTGTCTCTCACGACAAGATGTGAATGCTGCCAGGTATCTCGGAGATTTGGAGATGTGTATTGAGTCACTGAATGTGACTGGTGACAAAGCAGGAAACTACTCAGCTATGAGTGTCCCCAGGGCAGATCAGTGGTGGTATTGTGGAGGAAAAATTCTAAGGTCTGTGCTCCCTTACAATTGGAAGGGTACATGTGCTCTTATTCAATTGGCCATTCCATTCACCCTGGCATATGTAGAAGAGCCTCATGTTGAGAGACAGAGAGCAAAGAGAGGTGTAGGGATATCATTTGATGATAAGATTTACATTGATGCTATTGGGGTTCCTAGGGGAGTTCCTGATGAACACAAACCTAAAAATCAGATAGCTGCAGGATTTGAGTCCTTCCTGTTCTGGTGGGTAACAGTCAACAAAAATGTGGATACGAGGGATGCAGTCAAAGGAATTGCAGAACAACTGGATGCCACCAGTAGGATGGAATGGGAAAATAGAATAGCATTAGACATGGTACTGGCAGAAAAGGGGGGTGTATGTGTAATGCTGGGGAATAAGTGCTGTACTTTTATTCCAAATAATACTGCCCCTGATGGTACAATAACTAAGGCACTGCAAGGACTCACTACTCTGGCAGATGAATTAGCAGAAAATTTGGGAATAGATAGCTCACTCACTGGATGGTTAGAGTCCTGGTTTGGGAAATGGAAGGGGATGATAATTTCCATTTAACATCCCTAATTATAGTGACAGGAGTATTGATCGCAATAGGATGTTGCATAATTCCATGTGTACGAGGTCTTGTTCAACGTCTCATTGAAACTGAACTAGAGGCATCTTATAAAACAACCTGAGATAATGCAAAAAGCAACAGTAGGGTAAATAAAAGAAGGGGGAATTGTTAGAAATGAAATGTAGTGTTGATTTTGCATTCTAGTGTTAGAAACGTAGTGTTGGTTTGGTTCACATATATATATATATATTCTAGTGTTAGGACCACATATAGTTTGTTTGACCACATTTATATTAGGACCACATATAGGAATATATAGTTTGTTTGAGATATATATTTTAGTGTTAGGAATATAATTGTTTGTTTGAGAGATATCTACACATTCCAATGACACCTGGAGTGGTTTATGGGCCAAGAAACTGAGGGACTTAATTGGGCTCCATCTGGGGGATCTGAACATGGAGAAGGATTTATGGCCCAAGATAAGGCCGAACAAAGCTACTTCTATGCTGCTCTTCAGGGCAGGATGACACCAGTAGATTGTTAATTGGGAAGACAGCCAAGGGGGCAAGAAAGGTCAAAATTTTACCTTAAAAGGTAAAAAGTAAACTGCTAGAATGGAATGTGTAAACAGGGGCAGGAAACTTATAGGATAATTTGAAGCGTCGGATAGGCTGTAAACCCTGGAGTACTCAGCCAGTGGGGAAACAGGGGAGGGAATTTTGCGTCGGGAATAGGGAATATAAACCGTTATTCACCTTGCTATAGGTGTGCCTACTTGCTTAGGTCACCCATTCTTGCAAGGATGTAAATAAACTGTGCTTCGCTGAAGGATCTGTGTGGGCCTGCTCATTGGCGCGACAAACGTTTCTCACAATCTGAATAGCATTGTTGCAGTAGGGATGTTTCTGCTGAATGTTTATAACATGTTGTGGATGAGTAGGGTGAGGTGTCGTTCCATTCGCTGCTGATCCCCCACAGGCAATGCTGCTGCCACCACCTGTGATGCTGCTAATAACACTGCTGATGCCACCACTGGTCCTGCTACAAAATCAGCTGCTTCTGCAAAGATTAAGTCCACTCCTGTATTTGGCAATAACCAGCCAGAAAAAGAATTCAGAATTTAAGTGATTTATTTGAGGTAAGTGAGCAAACAGCGCTGGGCGGCCGAGTTCCAGCGCTGGGCGGCTGGAGAGTCTGTGCTCTGCCAACGGCGCGCACGCGGCTTTGCGCGGGGGGTCTCTTTTATGCAGTTCTTTTTCCCGCCGTTCGCCGGGGTCCACCCCTCTCGGAAAGTTCCATCCTTGTCCCGCCGTTTTTGGGAGGTCCTCCCCTCTCTCGGCAAATTCCATCCCTTTTCCCGCCGTTGAAGAGGGGGGGGGGTCTGTCTCTCTCGGTAAATTCCATTCCCTTTCCCGCCGTTGCGGAGGGGGGGGGGCGGGTCTGTCTCTCTCTCGGTAAATTCCATTCTCTGCGTTGTTGTTGTTGTTGTTCTCCGGGACTTGCACAGTCAATCAAGATGTTATATAACTTATAGTTCTATCTACCTGATATGGCCGTCAGCATTTAGCATTAAATAACAAGGTATAACTTCCAACATTAACCATTACATAACAGAACATAACTACAAACATTTAACAAACATTGCAGCTTAACACCCAGCCACATACATTCACATTTGATCAGCAAATTAAATTCCTGATTTACCTATAACAAATTCCCCCCTTTTCTTTTTATACTCTTAATTTGCTTATCAAATCTTAAAACAGCTTCCTTGGCGGCTCCAAAAAAACCACATTCTTTCCTTTAGTTAGTTTGTAATGTTACTGTCACAACACTTTCAGCTGTACAGTTTCTATTTGGTTTCAGATCGGGGTGGGGTACAATCCTTTTGTGTCCAATTAGTCCTTAAAAACTTATCCCTGTGTGGAGGAGTCCAGGAGGAGGCAATGGTAACACAATCCCAATATCAACAATAATATTGATTGGGACTATTGCAATACCCTTTTCCTGGACATAGATAATAGGGGATCTGGTGCAAACATGGTTGTATGGGTACTAAGTCACAGAGTGAGGTAACGAAGCCGGGAGGGCCTGCTGTAATATTTCGTCTAATTATATGAGAATCCTTCCATCTCGCAAGGATCCATTCATAAGGTTGATGAGGATTATTTCCCTGTATGCCAATCATCCAAATGGAAATAAGCCAAACTCCTGTTTCACATTCAAATTTCGTTCCACCTCTCATCACCATGGGAGCGAACACAGCTCTTCTCATCAGGCCCAGCATTATTAACCTCCACACTTTTACCCCTCTACCTCCTTCATCTACTCCTATGCAGGGAGCAACGAGGTATATTTTCTTCTCGTCAGCAGTGGTATTCTTCAGGAGTTCCTGGCGCCTTGTTGTTATGATTTCTTTCCCTGCTCAGCTCCTTATGGTGGCATTTAAGAGGTCTCTTTAAATTTATTTTGATTCCTGATACTTCAGGCCTCTCCCAATTTCCCTGTTCCACTCCTCCTCAGTAATGTCCCGAAAGTTTGCAAACATTACCTGCCCTCCACAACACTGCTTAATAATTCTGGTAGATTTTACTCCTTTAATATGATGAACTAGAATGATTAGAAAGTACCTCAAGGGAGCCAACTCAAAATGGTCTCTATTTTCTAACACATATTGCCCCTGTCCCCCGTGGTTCTCATCAGGCTGACCATTGGATTTTGTCCACTGTTTGTCTAATATTCGTTGCCAAGACTGAAATATTGTATCATTTCTGAATTTCTGATCACACTGTTGGCAAAGTTATGAGAGCTGCAAAACTACCCCATTTTACCCATAGGATCCCTTTACAATTCCCACATAAAATTTTTACCCAAAATGTACAGCTTTTATCCCCACAATGACAAACAGTCCTTAAAGCTATGTAAAGAAACTGTTTCCTAGACCACAACATAGGAGAACAAATGTTAAAACACACTTTCAAGTAGATGATAAAGCTTAATGCTTCATTATCAGAAAGCTACCTGGCTTTTAAGTATATAAAAAAAAGTTATTCCAAATGACATTATGACTGAAAGAAAATCAAGGCCAAGAATCACAGAACTTCGAGTCAGTCTCTTTTCTTGCTATTTGTTAAGTTCATTATTTAAACACAAGATTGTTTTCTTAATTTAATATCCATACTTATACAATGGCTCAAATTAAGGCATAATCCAGCTGGCTGAAATGTTCAATGAAATGTCTCTGTTGCTCTTTATGGGTTCAGAGTACTACTGACAAAAGTGACATAGTCTATTAAAGAGGAGATTGAAACACAGATGTCTTCAGTGTTGCTCCTTTCCATTAATGGTGATTCATAAACTAAATGTAGTGCAAGGCTTCGAACTCCAGAAGCTTTTCAAGACACTCAGCATTTATCAGAGAGGGTTTGAGGCTTTAAGCAGAAACTGCTAAAGCCACAGTGTGGTTTTACAGCAAGTCTTTACATTCTAGAGAAAGAATACTGTCCACCCATTGGGAAACAGATAAAAACAGAAATTATCTTAAAACAAAGAAACCTTTTGGAAGACTTAATCAAAAAGACAATGGCTGAAACTTAACAGATAGACATCAAAAGACAGCTCTTCAGAATCCAACTCAACATGCCAACTGGAGACTCCTAATTTAAAGGCATTGCCTCTGGTCCTGTTGCTATAATGATACTTCTGTAAATGAACATTCTGGGCTCTCAAGTACTCTGCTTTTATGTCATTCGGGATAATATTCTAGCATCCCATTTCAGTTTGAATGTGAAATGTTTGAGGCTTTTTTTTTGGACTGCAACTTAAGCATAGAACAGACACCTTTGATAAAGTCAAATATTCTTAAGTGGAATAAACAATAGGGAAATCACATAATTCTTCCATGTATA